>NC_043705.1:55088865-55121365 GCF_006229205.1 Suricata suricatta | reverse complement strand
CTTGAAAATCAAGAAACTGAGAAAGAAATGTAACATTATTGCTGACAACTGAAATCAATACCATCTTCATTCATCCACACCTATTTTTTTTTTATTAGATAATTGCTTCCTTTTTAACTTAGCCCTACAGAGGAGTTCGGAACTTTTAACCTCATCCCCTGCCACTCTAATTACAGAGCTCAATGTTATGAGTTATGGCCCTTTTTGTTCTGAACTAGAATGTGACAATAGAGGCTTTCATGAAAGGGAAAGTAAAAGGGAGTCACAGAAATAGTATTGAGCAAGGTGATATAAATGTATATACATTGTAAGAAAATGAGACAAATAATGCTTTTTAAAAATAGATGTTAGGGGTAATAGAATACTTTTAAAGGTTTAATTAAAGGATATACATTCTTTAGTTAATAAAAGGTACAGTAGCCATATATTTAAAAACACATGCAGGGGCACCTGGGTGGCTCAGTCAGTTGAGCATCTGGCTTCAGCTCAGGTCATGATCTCACGGTTTGTGGGTTCGAGACCCGCATCAGGCTCTGTGCTGACAGCTAGCTCAGAGCCTGGAGCCTGCTTCAGATTCTGTATCTCCCCCTCTCTCTGACCCTCCCCTGCTCACGCCATCTCTCTCTCTCTCTCTCTCAAAAAATAAATAAAACATTAGAAAAAAAAATTAAAAAAAAAACACATGCAAGAATGACTTACGTAATAGAATGATAATGCTTTCTGATTATCATTTGTAATATTGAAACTTGGCTGCTTAGCAGCAAAAAGTGAAAGTATAAATTGAGGGGTCCCTTGCTGGCTCAGTCAGTAGAGCATGCTACTCTCTGTCGCAGGGTTGTGTGTTCGAGCCTTACTAAAAAAGTATAAATTGAAAAATTAATTATTTACATTAATTTCAGACCTTATACATAGCTTTTTGATCTTTAATTATTGCCCCTTTCCTATAAATAGATAATGTTGATCCTAGGCTTCAAATGTAGTAGTTTTTATAAGTATACTGTACTAGTTCTTATGTTGAATATGTGGTCAAACTGTGCCTTTTATTGAATTCCGTTTTTTAACCTAATATTTTTCTCATTTATTTTTTCTATTAACTTGAATTTCTTTAATAAGTCATCTGAGTAGCCAAGGATAAAAATAAATTCATTGAAGTAGATAATTGCCTTCTCCCATCCAGAGATTTATTATTAAAGAATAGGCATATTAAAAAAAAATAAGCATGTTTAAAAATTGGCTAGTTTTTTCTTATCCTATTGAGATTATTCTTGCATATAGTTAACCTATTTTAAATGTGAATTTATGTTTAAAACTTGTCAATTTATAGTATATAATCTAAGATTTCTGTTTTCTAAAAATCCACATAAAATCTTTGAGATTTTTATGTTTATTACTCTGGCCTCATATAAAAATTTATCACATAGTGAGTTTGATGTCCTCCCATTTCCTACTTATATTAAATTATTTATATTAAATTATTCATTTCATATTTATATATTTTAAAGTTTAAGATGTTATTTAAAATAAAGGAGCTTTAGAAATTGACAGTAAGTACAACCCCGAATAAGAAATCAGTGTTTTAAAAAATGAGCAAACAAGAAATCAATGAACATCAAGTGGATAGAATATTAGTGCATTATTCTTACGAAGTTTTGTAAAAGTTAAAAAACTACAGACTTTAGTACCTACATAGTATTAGAAGCAGAGTTTTAGGACCCCATTAAAAAGCTACAAAGGTAGGGGCACCTGGATGGCTCAGTCAGTTAAACGTCCCAAGTCTTGATCTCATATTGTGAGTTTAAGTTGCAAGTTGAGCTCTGTGCTGACAATGCAGAGCCTACTTGGGGTACTCTGTTTCACTGTCTCTCAAATAAATAAGTAAACATTAAAAAAAATTAAAACAAAAAAGCCACCGAGGTATCCCAGGTTAGCAATTAAATTTGTTTCTTTGTCACTTTCAGTGATCAGATTAGTCTCTTAATAATTGAAAATATTTTTCTGTAGAACATCAGTATAAAAGTTTAAAATACTGCAATGATATAAGAAGACTCTTGAAAAATTCAGATTTTACTCACATCTTGATAGTTTTATGGCCATGTGTTTTGTGTATATGGCTTATTTTCTCCACATATAATGTCTTTTGCTGTCTATAATAGACAGATAGGATTGTTTGTTTTAATTTATCTGTTGGAATAGTCTCTACCTTGGAGCCCTCGTAACTATTTTTTACTGTTCCTTTCTGAATAATTTGGAATATACCATGCAGTCGCAAGCATACCAATTTTCTGATAATGGGCAACTCTGTAATTGTAGAAGTCGTTCTTAGACCAAGTGTTGTGGCTTCTGGTCTAGATTATGAGTAATGAAGGCAGATGGTGGGTGCTTTACCTTAATTTAGCATGTCAGTTTGTTAGTGCTGAAAATTCATATGCCTTAAATCTGCAGCTAGACTAAATCTATACTTTTACTGTTTCTCTTCTTTTTCTTTCACTTGGATAGTGTGTTTTGGGGATATTGAGCATGAAAATGAGGCCTTGGAGGTACCTTGAATATATAGCTTTGAAAACAATTTATTTTATGGTGTCCTATGAGATAGGTATAGTGTTCTACTTTTTGGAAGATAGTATCTTTATGCTTCAGTTTCCTCATCTATAGAGTAGAAATGCTAATTCCTACTCTACTACTTTCAAGTGCTGTTATAAAAAATCAAATATGAAAGATCAATGTATAGTAGTATATAAGTATAAAACAGCAATGTTAACATTTTTTTTAATTGAATGAATGTTAATTCCCTGCGAGACCAAGAATACTTGAGTTATAGAACGCCAATGCAGAAAGCAACTGAAGTGGTTTTTTTTTTTTTAACTCTTAATGTCTCCTGTGTTCTGACTTTTTATACCATTCAAGTTATAAATTAATGTCCAGGTATGACCCCTTTCTGCAGAAGACTGAGCTGCCATCCACTGTGGGAGTCTCCTGCCTCTCTGCTATCTAATATACAATCTCTGTTTACCCTTCTTTTCCTTTGAATGTAGCTCTGAGTAAGCGATTCCTACCCACTTAGCCAAGTAAAAGACTCAATTACTTTTGACCTTGATTTGTTGATAATCATCTGCCTCATTTGCACCTTTAATCTTTCTCCACTAATTAATTCCTCCTCTGCCAACCAAAGTACTCAAGTGTTCCCTGGCGTTTGGAAGGTGAGGAAGAGAGAGTGTGTGAGAGTAAGAATTTAGAAAAATATCTAGGTAGTCTTCGTTTGCAGTCTCTTAACCCAGTTATTTCTTAGTCCCTTCTAAATTGGTTTCCATTCTTACCAACTCTTACAGATACTGTTCTCCGAAAAGTCAGCAATTATCTTTCCACAAACTAAGTAACCTTCTCTTGTTTATTATTATTATTCTTGATTTTTTTATGTGACTATTCCCCCACTACTTGAAACTCTTTGCATCCTCTTTCTTCTGAATTCCTTGACCTTTCAGTCCTTTGATTGCTTCACTTTTTAATTTCTTTGACATCCAAGTGTGAACATTGCCCCAAATTTAGTGTGTGGTGTGCATCACTTTTTCAAAAATATTAATCAGTGTGAATCAATTTATTTTAGCCTTTTTCTCTACATTTTTCCTGTTGTGAGACTCATTCACTCCCATGGCTTCTGCTAAAGCATTTATGTGAAATACTTCTGTAATAACATCTCTAAATCCCTATAATAGCTCTAACTTTTCTTTCCAAATTCAAACCAAATTTTTGGACCTCTTAGGCTTCCCAACCCAATCTAGCCAGAAGAAGACTTGCTCTACCTTTTAGGACTGTTTTCCCAGATCTGTAGCCCCAGAATTTATCATTGACTCCTCCTTTATCCTGTAAATTTACACGGCTGCCAAGTCTTGGAGTCTCTGTATTATTTCTCACATCTGTTTCTTACTTTCCTACTACACCATACTAGATCAGCTCTTCATTACCTTAGTCATAGACCATTGTCATTATCATCCTCTAATACTTGCCCAACCTAGTCCTTCTACGCAGCTGCCAGATTAATGTTAAGATTACCCATAATGGTGTCCCATTATCATCTTGATTTAGTAAAAACTCCGCAGGCGAACATGTCCAAACCTACCTTTCCAGTCTCAGTTGCCTTTGTGGTTCCTATGTACTAATCCCAAGAGACTACATATGTGTAGTTTTCTTAATATGCTGTATGTTTTCCCATTTCTGTGCCTTTGTTTTTCCTTTTGCACTATATCTCTTACTATGGAAAGTACAAGCTGAGGAGAAAGTGGACTTTGAATATCAAAGAGTGTTTCTTCCACTTCTCCTAGTCAGAAATGACTGCATGGAATGAGAGGTGTTACTGATGAGAAAGTATTACTCCTGTGAATGGTGTAAAGACAGTCAAAAGAGTGAGAACCACTGCTGAATTAAGTATGTTTTTGAAGTGTTTGTTATTGAACACCGTGCCCCCGCATATTCATAAAATATAAAATTATATATAGTCACACATTCTAGTATTATGTTTTTTATTGATTGGAAGATGTCCTCATTTTAGATCAGGTATTGTCAGTAATGAGCAAAGAAAATTATCTTGTTTTTCAGTGACAATTATTTTGATGTGCAAGCATTTTTATTGGTAGGTGATAGTTGCATAAATTTTAAGTGTTTTCCCATACTTTACACAGTGTAAAGGGAACCATTTTTTTTTTTAACTAAAAAGAGTGGGAAGAAAAATCAGTAAAGTGCATTGTATCAGGAAGAGATTCATATTTTTATCATTTTATCCTATTTTTTACCAGTATAATTAAGTTATACTCTGCTTGTAGTTAAAGTTATGTTGAACAGATGGTCATACTTTTATTTAAAATAATGTGTTTTTTAAAGTTTCCAGGCTTTTGAGTTGTTTTAACTGAATCTTTGATGTTTTTAAAACCAGGCAGTGTATCAGTGTGTTCCTACATACTGTAGTTATTTCCACATCAGCTTCTTAGTTCATTCTTCATACCTTAGCTGACGCCAGTAATTCTGATTATATCTTCAGTGTCTGTGTACCAACTGTTAAAGATTTAAATAAGCTTTCATTTAAATGAAAAAAGTCTGTGCTTGCTTCGGCAGCACATATACTAAGTGAAAAAAGTTTATTTTTTAATGATAAAAATTTTAAATCATGATTATAATTTATTATGTTTAACTTCTATGTAATTTCTTTGTAAATATTAACAACATTTTAATTATGTAAACTGTATAAAGCATAATTTATCAGTGGAATTAAATATATTACATACTTGCACTTAACATTACACATTAAGAACTTTTCCTATTTGAAAATCATCTTAATCAAAATTGGGATTATATACTAACAGTGAAGAAAAACAATACTATCTGTATATACATAGCATTGTTTGAGATGCCATCAGTTATCTTTATTACAGGTGACATAGATCTCATAAACTTTCTTGTCTATTTTGGGGAAGGATTAAATATCTCAAGTGCTCTATAGACCAGCCAGTGTTACTATACCACTGTCCATCCAGACATTAGTGAATGTTAAGATATGCTTTAGCAAAAGATCTGCCATGTGAAAGATTCTTGTGGATAAAGTAAAACGGGCATGTGCTATGAAACACATCATGGGTAAGAGAGAAACTATTCTGATTGGTTTTCTGCCCTACTTGAGAAATAGAACTCAAGTTTTATTTGTGGTTTTACAAGTGTTTATGTATGTAGCAGTTACATAACTTCTGAGAATATTGTACAATATTCTAGAACATTTCAAAGCCTTGCCTCTTTCAATTTATGTTGTTCCTAGTTTAGTTTATATTTTAAGTTCTTCAAAACAGAAATATCATTTCACTTTACTTGAAACCTTTAACTCAAAGTGAAGGCCATTAAGTTTTCTAATTGAAGAAAGTATAACCTAATAGGGAAGATTTGTTTAATAGTTTAGACTTCTTTTGACTTATAAAGAAGTCTTAATTTACTGGCAGTGTACTTTTGTTTTAAGCCCACTGTAAGTGTGAGCCTCAGATTTTTTAAATCAAATTTGTTAGATGACTTGAAGGCAAGAAGTCATTATATTGTCCTTGGTTGGTAATTCTAATTGAAAATATTTCATGCAGATATCTTGCCCTGTGAGGCTAGAAATTAGCCTTGAATTTTTGTTGATTTCAAAGTACAATGTGAGTTTGACAAACTTTACATACCACTTATCTTGTTTTATAGTTTTAAATTTCAGTCTTCTTTACAGTGGTTTCCTCTTAGGAAGCCTACTTGGTGCTTGTTGGTTCAGATCTTTTTTCTACTTGCTTTTTGTTTTTTAATCAGCATGAAATGAACATGCATAATACATAAAAATTCTTTACAGATGTATTATTACATATTTTTATTTGTATTATTTGGAGCTTAATAAATATTTCTAGGATCTTTTATTTATTACTTGAAATGAAATATATTAAGTAGAAATCAGTTTCTTAACCCCGTGACTTTGCATTTTATTTTGAAAATGTTGATGTGTTGAGGTGTATAATCGAATACCATAGAAACAAAATGGAGATTTGAGGGTGATGAATTGATAACTAGGTATTTTTGTAGTGAGACTTTAAGATCAGTTACTGTTGTCCTTATAAAAGTCTAATACAGTCACTCAGCTGTTAAAAACCTAATCCTCTATTTAAAAAAATATACAAAAACAAATTGTCTATCTTTCTGCCTGATCTCTTCTCAAGTACTAACACAATGGAAACAGTGGGTGATCTGTCAGTGTGTTTGGTTTGTCAATGATGGTTTTGTATAAATATTGGGAGGGTAAGAAATAAAATTCACACAGTAAAATATGATTTCATCTGCCTTTTCTCTGCAGCTCCATGGCTCATGCTGCGGTGTGAAATTCTCATTTTACACACTTTGCAGGCGGAGCACATGAATTATGCATTGAGCAAGAAAAATCTCCTGCCTCAAGTCCTATATGCATTTACCCAGGTTCTGTCTCTATTACCAAGATGAATTGCAAATGGAGAAATGTTTGATGGAATAGGGCTCTTAACTTCTTTGTTTAGAATTCAGATTTTTATTTTTATAGTAGATCCTTTAAGTATGAAAATGTTTTGAACTTACTATGGATTTTTTAAAATGAAAAATGAAATATAATATAAGAGAGGAATGCCAAACACATCACGAAGCTTTTTATAGCCTTGATTTGGAATGCAAGGCTTTTTCAATTCAGTAGAAATGACCGTTATCTATTGCTAATGTTGTATTTCAGTCACCGGTTATTTGCTGTTCTCAGAAAGTCAATGAAATTCTGTCCTTTTGAGAGCCTTTTTTCTTCCTGTTTTAGATTTCTAATAAGAGATTATGTCAATTTCACATGCAGCTCTGTTCTATGTTGTATGTGACCTGATATGTATTTAATAGATATTGTTACACACTCTTTGCTGTGAAGTAGAAAATAAGGTATAGACTTGTTTCCAGCTTTAACTTTATCTTGATTTGATAGATTTCTAATTTTTCAGGTGGTAAGGTTACATACAGTTCCATAACGACAGTCATGTACCATCATGGCTTATAGGAAGCTATACCCATTGTACTCAGCATACTATTTTGATAAGTCACATGGTGTTAAGCTGTTTTTGTTATGTTCTTTCTCCACAGGAATGATATTCTAGTTGAGATGGCATTTTCATCCTGAACCTGTTTTTGTTTATTGCAACCTTTAAATTCCAGCCTCAAAACTAACACTTCTATTTTTTCCCCCAACCTTAGAAATTGTTATTCATTTGAGGTGTGGAGAGAGGGGCAAATATTGTTTGTTTGTTTGTTTGTTTTAAATAATGAGTGAAAATAAAAACCCATCTAGATAATTTGAAGTTTTCAGTGGCAGAAATAATTATTCTCATAAAGAAAATCAGTGCTGATTTTTTTAGTGTTTTAATGTGTATTCTTGTCTGATACTTGAAAATAATTTGTTTTGAGTTTTGGCATAAGGAAAAAATCAGCATTACTTAAGATCATTTTAAAATGTTACCTAACATATAATTTGATGTATTACTCTTACTCGTGTATTTGCACTGTTGTAAGAACTCTAACATGGTGTCGACGTTAAATGATGATAGTGTACCTTTTGCTTCAGCGATACCTTTCTATCATTAGAGGAATACTTCAAACAATTTGTAAAGGTGCCTGAGTGGCTCAGTCGGTTAAGTATCCAACTCTTGGTTTCGGCTCAGGTCGTGATCTCACAGTTGTGAGATCGAGCTCTGTGTAGGGCTCCATGCTCAGCTTAAGATTTTGTCTCTCCCTCTCCTTCTGCTCCTACCCCGCCCACGCCCTCTCTCTCTCAAAAACAAAACAAAACAAAAAACTTGTTATAATTTGTATAGAAAGGTTATAAACTCCTTTGTTAGAGTATAAGTTACCCGGGGGTGCCTGGGTGGTGCAGTTGGTTGAGCATCTGACTCTTGGTTTCGGTTCAGATCATGATCTCGCAGTTCATGAGTTGTAGCCCCATGTTGGGCTCTGTGCCCATGGTGCAGGGCCTGCTTGGGAGTCTGTGTCTCCTCCTCTACTCCTCCCAACTTGTGCACGGCTCGCTCTCGCTCGCTCTTTCTCAAAAAAAAAAGAGTGATTTAAAAAGAAAAGATTATAAGTTACCTGAAGGCAAGGATTAGGTCTGTCTTGGCATATTACTTCCTTTGCGTAGCACAGAATCTGATGTGTGTTTAAAACTCCATACATGTCTTTTGGATGAATGAATGATTAAATGAACAAAAACATTTTAACCAAAACTTACATTTTTTTTTTACATTTTTATTTATTTTTGAGAGACAGAGAGAGACAGAGAGAGACAGATCATGAGCAGGGGAAGGGCAGTCAGAGGGACACACAGAATCTGAAGCAGGCTCCAGGCTGTGAGCTGCCAGCACAGAGCCTGACGCGGGGCTCAAACCCACAAAATGTGAGATCACAACCTGAGCCGAAGTCAGATGCTCAACCAACTGAGCCACCCAGGCACCCCCAAAAACTTCAGTTTTAATTTGAGAAGATTTAAAAGTAAGATTTAAAGTAAAAAGTATAGATTATAAAGATAAGTAACTTTGATCCAAATACATTTAGCAACTTAATCTTTATTGGTCTTTAATTGTTTATAATGCAATTCATTACTGCACTTAATTTGTATGTGTATATATTATATATAATTACATATAAGATTATATAATATTATATATAATACACACACACACACACACACACACACACACCCGTAACACATCTTTTCTGAGTCTCTGACCAAACTCTGAATACTTCAGTCTTAGAGATACTGTTTTCTAATTAATGGCTGTTTATATTTCAAAAATTTAGATTAAACAAGCAGATCTAAGGTGGAGAAAACCCTGATATGCAGGTATGTTTTTAAATACTTATTCTCCACAAAGGAAAACAGTAAGGAAAGTAAATAAATAATTTTGATCCCTAAAGAGCAAGAGCCTGAAAATGACATTTGTAGATTTTAATGAATACCTTTGACTGAAGAAGTCTGATGCACCTCACGTTGAAGTACAAAGTACTACCACAATGCCTGTCAGAGACTACATCTTAGAAAAGCTAATCTCTCACAAGCATCTTGACAATTTCAGACCTAAGCTTATATTGTTTGAGCAATTCTTTTTCTTAACTTGTTTAAAACTTATTTTCAACATATTTGTAGACTTTTTACCTAAGAGCTACTTTATATTTTTATATAAGCAAAAGTTGACATATCATTAAATAAAATTACTTACCTTCAAATTTTCTCCTGATGGACCTTTATAATATTCATTTATTTATTATTTATTTTTTGGACCTTTGTAACCTTTAAACAAAATATTCTAAGGTAATAGTTCGCATGGTAGAGAAGAAATACTGTATGGTAACTGAAATAAAAATTTTGATTCAGAAACACAGTCCATATAACCATAGAGAAAGCTTAATTTTATTTATTTTTTTCTTAGAAGACTAAGTGGAGGAAAAATTGTTTTGAAACATTAAGAACTACTTCATTGATTTTTTTTTTATAAGAACATGCAGTAAATTAAATATTTCTTATTTTATAGGAGAAAGAAAAAAAAACAAAGCAAGATATTAATCCTCTTACCAAAGATGTTTCACTTCTAGATCTAGATGATTGTAAGTATTGAAATTTAATTTTGTTTAGTAGTAGTATTTACTTTTATGGTACCTTTTATTTATGTGTCCCAAAATATGTCAACTTCTATTATGAAATATCTATATAGATGAATAGAGCAAGAGAGTTTGAGAAATGAGTTCTATTAGTATCTTTCATATCATCAGGTTATCAGTTTTGTATCAAATGGATACATATAATTAGTCAAATAAAAGTACACCAAATTCATTTTAAGATCTTTTGCTTTAATAATTTATACTTGCTTTAGTAAATAATTATCCATGTCTCACAACTTCTGCCTTCTTAATTATGGAGATTGAAATATCTCATTTAAAGAGGAAAATAATTGAAAATGTAAAGACACCACCATGTTCTGTGTGATGCACTTTTGGTAGAAACAGAAGTACATACAAAGCTTTTGGAGGCTGGTGTGGCTATATTAATATTATAACTGCACGATATCTTTGGCCTAGAAAATCTACTTTTAAGAATTTAGAATCTTACTCACATGCTCACCCAAGTGTGCAAAGGTATATTCATCATCTTCTTTTAAATACTCATGCGTTGTGAGAAAGAGATGATGGAATTAACTTTATTGGTAGGTAGATTTTACACAGAAAAAGAGAAACGGCAAGTAAAATACTAACAAATATTAAACTACTGTCATTTTGCAATACAGTTTTTTCATACCAAAGGAAAGTTATGTTTTTAGGTTCTCTCATTCTGTCATTAATAGGACTGTTCTATATATATTGTTTACCTGGCCTGTCTTCAGTAGTCATGGCAGAATCTTAATACAGAGAAATTATAGAAAAATACTTAGCATAAAGAGAGTAAAATTAAAGTTGGACACTATGAACAATTATACTCCCAAGAAATTTGGAAGTCTAAAAGAAATGAATTCCAAGAAACACATAACCTTCTAAGACTGAAACATGAAGAAATTAAAACTCGAGGGCGCCTGGGTGGTTCAGTTGGTTAGGCGTCTGACTTCAGCTCAAGTCATGATCCCACTTTTGGGTTCAAGCCCCATGTCAGACTCTGGGCTGACAACTCAGCCCAGAGCTTGCTTCAGATTCTGAATCTCCCTCTCTCTCTGCCCCTCTCCCACTTGCACTCTATCTCTCTCACAAAAATGAATAAATGTTAAAAAAAATTTTTTTTAAATCTGAGTTGACTGATTACAAGTAATGAAATGGAATCAATAATTTAAAAATTCCCCAAAAATGTTATATGGAAACCAACTTGGCAATAAACTATTTTAAAATAATAAATAAATAAATAAACAAACATTTTTTAAAAATGAAAAAAAAACCCAAATAAAATTCCCCAAAAATGAAAGTCCAGGACCAGACAGCTTCACAAATAAATTCTATCAAACATTTAAATAAGAGTTATTATCTGTCCTCCTCAAATTATTCCAAAAAATTGAAGAGGAATGAATGCTACCAAAATTACTTTACAAGGCCAACATTACCCTTATACAAAACCCAGTGACACCCTAAATATAAAAATTACAGGCTAAGGTCCATAATGAATAGAAATGCAAAAATCCTTAACAAAATATTAGCAAACTGAATTCAGCAATACACTGAAAGGATCATGCACCGTGATCAAATGGGATACAAGGATGGTTCTCAGTCTGCAAACCAATCCACATGATACACTACGTTAACAAAAAGAATAAAAATTATATGAGCATCTCAGTAGATGCCGAAAAAGCATTCAGCAAAATTCAACATCTGTTTATGATTAAAAATTCTCAACAAAGTGACTATAGAAGGAATGTACCCCAACATAATAAAGGCTACATATGACAAACCCACCGCTAACAACATACTTTGAAAAACTTAAAGCTTTTCTTCTAAGATGAGAACGAGACAAGAATGCCCATTCTTGCTACTTTTATTCACCATAGTACTGGAAGCCTTAGCCACAGCAAGAGGCTTCTACCAAGAAAAAGGAGTAGAAGTCCTCCAGATTTGAAAGGATTAAGTAAAACTATTTGCAGATGACAGGATATTATGTATAGAAAACCCTAAAGACTTCACCAAAAAACTATTAGACCTAACAAATGACTTGAATAAAATCAGTGTATATGAAATTAGGATACAGAAATTCATTGCACTTCTATACACTAATAGAAAAGTGTCAGAAAAAGAAATCAAGAAAGCAGTCTTATTTACAGTTGCATCAAAAAGAATAAAATAACCTAGGATGAATTTATTCTAGGAATTGAAAGACCTGTATGCTAAAAACTATAAGACATTGGTAAATGCAATTGAAGATGACACAAATAAACAAAAAGATACACCATGCTCAAGGATTGGAAGAATTTGTATTGTTAAAATGTCCATACTACCAAAAGTAATCTGCCAATTCAGTAAACTCCCCAAAAAATACCAATGACATTTTTCACCAAACTAGAACAAAGAATCCTGAAATTTGTATGGAATCACAAAGGACCCCGAATAGCCAAAGCAATTTTGAAAAAGAACAAAGCTTAGAGGTGCCACACTCCCTGATTTCAAACTATATTACAAAACTGTAGTAATCAAAGCAGTGTGATGCTGGTATGAAAACAGACACATAGATCAATAGAATAAAATACAGAGCCCAGAAATAAGTCCATGCGTATGTGGCCAATTAATCTGAGGCAAAGGAGGCATGAATATACAATGGGGAAAAGATGGTCTCTTTAATAAATGGTGTTGGGAAAACTGGACAGCTACATGCTAAAGAATGAAACTGGGCCACTGTCTTATACCATATACAAAGTAAATTTACAGTGGATTTAAAACTTGAACATAAGACCTGAAACCATAAAATTCCTAGAAGAAAACATAGGCAGTAAGCTCTTTGACAACAGTCTTAGTATTTTTTTTTTAACCAGTTTTCTCAGACAAGGGCAACAAAAGCAAAAATAAATAGTATTACATCAAACAAAAAAGATTTTGCATAGTGAAAGAAACCATCAACACAACTAAAAGACATTCGATTGAATGGGAGAAGATATTTGCAAATCATACATCCAAGGAGAGGTTAATATCTAAAGTATATCAAGAAGTTACCCAACTTAGTGTTAAACAACCTTTTAAAAACTGGGCAGAGGATTTGAACAGACATTTTTCCAAAGAAGGCATACAGATGGCCAACAGATGTATGAAAAGATGCCCATCATCACTTGAATATCAGGGAAATGCAAATCAAAACTATATCTGTCAGAATGGCTAAAATGAAAAACACAAGAAACAAGTGTTGATGAGTATGTGGAGAAAAAAGAACCTATGTGCACTATTGGTGGGAATGCAAGCTGGTGCAAACATTGTGGCAAACACTATGGAGGTTTCTCCAAAAGTTAAAAACAGAACTACCCTACAGTCCAGCAATCACACTGCTGATTATTTTAGCCAAAGAATACAAAAACAATAGTTCAAAGGGATACATGCACCCTAGTGTTTAAAGCAGTATTATTTATGATAGTCAAGATATGGAAGCAGCTTGTGTCTATTGATTGATGAATGGATAATGAAGATGTGAATGGAGTATTATTTGGACATAAAAAATCATGGAATTTAGCCATTTGCATCGACATAGATGGAGCTAGAGAGAACAATGCTAAGTGAAATAAGTCAGTCAGAGAAAGACAAATACCACATGATTTCACTCATAATATATAATTTGAAAACCATAACAGGAGTGCCTGGGTGGCTTGCCGTTGGTTAAGCGGTCAACTCTTTATTTCAGTCAGGTCATGATTTCACAGTTCCTCAGTTTAAGCCTGATGTCCGGCTCTACACTGACAATGAAGAGCCTGGTTGGGATTCTCTCTCTCCCTTTCTCTCTCTGCCCTTTGCTGGTTTGCACTCTATCTCTGTCTCTCTCAAAAGTAAATTTAATAAAACATTTAAAAGTAAATAAACAAGCTAGCAAAGGCAAGAAAAAGAAAAGAAAAAAAGAAAGACAAACCAAGAAATAAGACTCTTAACTATAGAGAACAAACAGAGGTTCCAGAGGGAATGTGCGTTGGGGGGATGTGTGAAATAGTTGATGGGGATTAAGGAGTGCCTTTGTCCTGATGAGCACCAGGTGATTAAAAGAAAAACTTTAAAAAAAAAGAATAAAGTCATTGGCTTTAGCAGTAACAAAAAACCCACAATGAGATATGACCTCATACTTTTCAGATTAGCTATTATCAAAAAGGCAAAAAGTAAGTATTGTTGAGGAAGCTGAGACAAGGGCGCTCTCATACACTGTTGGTGGGAGTGTGGAGTGTAAATTGATGCAGCCACAGTGGAAAACAGTAAGGCGATTTCTCAAAACATTAAAAATAGAAATACCATAAGATCTAGCAATCCTGCTTCTGGGTTATCTGTTGACAGATACATGTACCTCTATGTTCACAGCAGCATTATTTGCAATAGCCAAGATATGGAAACAACTTAACTGTTTACTGATAGATAAATGGACAAAGGTGTGATGTGCATACACACACAAACACACACACATATATGGTGAGATGTATGTATGTGTATATATACACATGTATATATATACACACACACGTGTGTGTGTATACACACACTCAGCTATAAAAAAAATGGAATCTTGCCATTTACAACAACATGGGTGGACCTAGAGGCTATTATGCTAAGTAAAATAAATGAAAGACAAATACTGTATGATATCTCTTATATGTGAAATATAAGAAACAAAACAATGAACTAACAATACAGAAACAGATTCATAGATACAGAAAACAAAATATTAGTTCCCAGAGTAGGGAGGGTTTAGGGGGCAGGCGAAATAGGTAAAAGGGTTAAAGAGGTACAAACTTAACAGTTGTATAAATAAGTTATGGGGATATAAGGTACAGCCTAGGGAATATAGTCAATAATAACAAAGTTGTAACAAGTTTGTATGGTGGCAGGTAGTAACTAGTTATCGTGGAGATCATTCTATAATGTATAAACATAGTGAATCACTATGTTTATCACACCTGAATAAAATTAATAAAGTTCGAGCCAAATTTGCATCATTTCAGTTTTGGCAAAGATTTACAAGTTAACATTGTTTTTACCTATTGGCGAAGATTTTTAAAGCAACATCCAGTGTTATGGTTTGGAGAAACGGGCATCCTAAATATGTTTTTGATAGGAATAAAAACAGGTAGAGCTTCTGGAGTCATGATTGCAGTATCTGTCAAAACTTAAATTGCATACACCCTTTGACCTAGCAGTTCATTTCTAGGAAAATCATATCATATCCTACTTCTTTCTTCTTTCTTGTTTTAGACCCTTTAATTTAGTGGCTTAACTTTGCAGTTGAAGTCTGTATTCCTTGGTGTCTAAGACCTTTAGGTGATCTGACTCCTGTCTACCTCTTATCTACTCTGCTCCTTTGAATATCTCAAATACACCAGTCTCATTCCTGCCACGGGCTATTGTTACCACTGGTAACAAAGAACACTTCTTCAGATTTTCTTATGGCAGACTGCATCTTGCCTTTCAAATCTCAGATCTCAAGTTACCTTCTCTTACACACCTTTATTAATCAGTTTTTATTGTCTTAATAGCATTTTTCACTATCTGAAAGTATCATAAATATTTGTAGTACTTGTTTATTGTCTGTCTTGCTCAACTAGGATACAAACTCCATGAGACTAGGAACCTTGTCTTGCTGCTGTTCCTAGTACCTAGTATGACACCTGGCAGACTGTGAGCAACCATTAAATATTTGTTAAATTAACAAAAATGCAAAGGTATATGTAAAACCTTCATTGCAGCATTATTTATTACAGTGAGATCCAAAAACAAAATATCTACCAGCAGGATAATACAATTTATTAACAAAAATGAAACAAATCCTTGTGTGCTAATTATCTAATTATATATCCAAAATGTTGTAAGTTAAGAAAAAGAAGTACATGTAGATCATAATTCCACTTTCATAAAAAAAAGAATAAAAGAGGAAATATATCCAGCACACAAACATAAATATGATTGTACTTCATATTTTTAGAAGGCTACAGAAGAAACAATTAATAGTGGCTTAGCTCTGGCCCATTTGCGTTATAAGACTAAACTAGGAATGGAGGGGGAGAGAAAGACTTATTTTATATTTTATGTCATCCTGTCACAATTAACATTTTATGTGCATACGGAATTTTTACAACTTAAAAAGTTTAAAATTGTGGAAGAATAATAGTCAAATGGATTTAAGAAGGAATTAAGAGTAAATGTTACAGTGTACTGGAGTGCAGAAACTATACTCTATCTTTCACTCCAGATTTCCTGGCAGCTAAGGAAAAATTGAAACCTGAAAATGATACAATTTTTAGTATTTGATTCTTTTTAAAAGTATGCTTTCCGTGTTAATTTAATCAGCATGGCGCTGGTGCAACAATATGGAGACAAATGAGTAGATGAGAACAGATATCTCAGAAGCAGAGCCTACTGTACACAAGAATTTATTATATTATCAAGGTCATTGACATCACAAAAATATGATAAAGCTTAATGGCATAACATTTAAAGAGGAGAGGAAAGATTATTCACTAAATGGTGCTGGGAAAACTGGATAGGGAAAATAAGTATAATTCTTACATTATGCGTTTAAATAAATCCCAGATGGGTTAAAAATGTTAACTCGATTTCGCTAATAATAAAGGAAACAAATTTGAACATCAAAGAAAAAAAAGTATGTTTTCATATGTAGCAGCAAAAGTTTTCTTAAATACTAAATTTTAAGAATTTAAACATAAGGTATTTTTTAATTTTAAGGAAATTTCATCCTAACTTACATTTTAACTCAACATAGAATGTATTTCTGGGTTTTTAAAAAATATCTGAACTATTTCTTAATGTTTTTATTTTATTTTATTTTATTTTTTATTTTTTTAATGTTTATTTATTTTTGAAGTAGAGAGAGACAGAGCATGAGCAAGGGAGGGGTAGAAAGAGAGGGAGACACAGAATCTGAAGCAGGCTTCAGGCTCTGAGCCGTCAGCACAGAGCTCGATGTGAGCCGTAACCCACGGACCCTGAGATCATGACCTGAGCTGAAATTGGATGCACAGCCAACTGAACTACCCAGGGACCCCCCTGAGAATTATTTCTTTAAAAGTCTTTTATTCTGCATTTTTCAGAAATGACAATCAAAGCCTCTCTTTTTAACAAGTCAGTTCAGAAAGCATTTGCAAATTGTCCGCTAAGTGTAAGGGTACTTTGCTAGATACCCTTTTTTGATTGCTACACCAGGTAAATAGGATTTAGTAATTTTCTTTCAGAGACTAAAATCTAGTCTGGGGCACAGACACCTGAACAATAGAGGTACAAAGTGTGAATAAATGAGGAGGGAGACAAATTAAAAAGCTATAAAGGCCTTGTAGAAGAATCATGATCTCAGCTTAGAGAAGAAGGTAAGTAGAGGGGTGCCTGTGTGGTTCACTCAGTTAAGCATCCGACTCTGTCTCTACTTGGGTCTTGATCTCAGGGTCATTTGTTCAAGCCCCACTTAAAAAAAAAAAAGTGGAGTGTGATGGGAGAAAATCTTTGTTGATGATGGTTCTTAAGATACTGACTTCACTTGTGCTGCTTATTAGCCTATAATAGTTCTCTGTTGTTTATGGCAAAGTTTGTTGACCAGAAACTAAAATGTCACTCTCTAGTAGCTTGAGTTCTCAGCTCTGATAATTATATTAATTTTGAAGGAGTGTCAGACACTTGCCTTATGTTTTATCTAAGAGGAACCTCTTAATCTTCAGAGGTTATGTGTTCAGTATGTACTGCATACCAGGATACCAGGAAAACTGCAAGTACTGAATTTATCTGTGTCTTCTTTCAAAAACCATTTATTGAATGCTAGCTCAGTGATCTAGGTAATCTGCTACATGATGGAGATTCTAAATGGATACAACACTGTCCCGACCCAAGGAGCTCTGTTTCTCCCATTACACTTAGGAGTTTTTTGGGTATTTTATATTTCTGGAAATGAAGGTATCTTTTAGTACTCCATATCATGTGATCTTGGTGGGATGATCATAAAGCAACAATCATATTCTGGTGTTCTTTTATAGGCAATATTATAAACCTATGTAATTATACTGCTGCTACAACTAACAGTGGAGTCTTTGTGAAATTTTTATCAGCCCCCAGTAATCATGCGTCACCTAAGCCTTCTGGTCTGTGATATCAGACCGTTGAATAAATTGTAGTAGAGGCAGCAGAGTCGAGTGGCAAAGAGGACAGTGGAGCTGGAGTGTCTGAGTTTGAATTCCAATTGTTTTAATTACGAGCTGGGTAACTTTGGACAAATTCCTTAATCTCTCTGTGCTTTAGTTCCTTTAGTATATAAAATTGGGATAATAGTAATGCTTTTTAGCAATATTTAGTGGATTAAATGAACCAATAAATGTAAAAGCACTTAAAACTGTACTGGGCACCATGATATACATTATATACGGTGTTACCGATGATGAAGACAGTGATAAAATGATGCTAAATAAAGTCACATTAAACCATTATATACTAAAACTTTTATGTAGTCTTAAGTTTTGAATCAAAACTTTGATCAGAAAAATAATTATATAATTATGCAGTTGACCTTTTAACAGTGCAGGGTTTAGGATTGCTGACATGTAATTTTTGACTCCCCCAAAAACTTAGCTGCTAATAGCCTACTGTTGACTGGAAGCCTAACTGATAAGATAAATAGTCAATTAACACATATTTTTGTGCTATATATATTATATACCATATTCTTAGGATAATCTAGAGAAAAGTGTTATTAAGAAAATCATAAGGAAGATAAAGTACATTTTTAGTATTATACTGTATCTTAAAAAAATCTGTATAAGTGGACCCACTCAGTTCAGATCTATGTTGTTAAGGGTCAGTTGTACTTCAGTAAAGAAAAAAGTGTTTTGCAGAAAGTTTTAAAAATAAAGAAGAAAATTTGTAATCCAGAAACCTTCGGTTTACATTCTGGCATGCCAGCTCAGATTTTTGTATATGCAGTTCCCCTTCCCTCTGCTCCCTGAAATTTGATCTTGCTGGGATACTCTTCTCATTTGCTTCTTTGTTTATCATACACATTCCTTTCCATGCCATAAATATTCTTTACCAATTTCATTTTTAATGACTGCATGGTTATCCTTTATATTGTTGTAATAAATTCTGTTTAACAGGTTTACTGTTGTTGGAGATTTAACTTGTTTCTATGTTTTGCCTTCATAATCAGTGAAGCAATACACATCATGATAAGTATATTATTGCATTATCTCCATGACTGTTTCCTTAAGATAAATCCCCAGGAGTAGAATTGTGAGAACAAAGGCTTTGAAGAATTCTGTTGTCTAAATTGTCAAAGCTTCTACCATATTACACAGTAATAGTAGGAGAATACTGATTCCTTATATCCTTACTGGTGTTGAGTTTCATACTTAAAAATTGCCTTTGCCAATTTGATGGCCAGAAATGATACCTGGTTTTAATTTGTATGCCAGGTTATATATATATTTTTTTTTTTTTAAACTAATAGAATCATTTTTTTCTTAAATTAGTTAAATACTTAAGATAGTCAACTAACCTCAAATCCAATTTAGGATAAACTTTCAGTGTAAGCTTTTATCTTGCCAGACCTGTAAGCAGATGTATAATCATTTCTTTAGTACCAGAGCCTCTGTCTCCTGAAATGTCAAATTAAGTAAATGTTACTTCCCCTATGGTCTTATTTTGGAGTGAGAATTTGTTGGAAGCTAAAATATTTTCCACATTTTAATTTTTTTCTTTCAACCATCAAGCAATTTCTAAGCACTGAAAATACATTAGCAGACTTGTAGAAATAAAAAGTGAAAAAAACCCACAAATTTGCGTTTCATCAGAAGTACAGCCATATAAGTGTGGTCAAGTATATCTGTAGAACAGAGAAGGCCCGTATAAGCTGTGTGTGAGTCAGGTTGTTCTTGCCTTCTAAGTTGTATCTTAATGGGTAGAAGTTGCAAGGTAAACAAGGCAGAGAAGAACCTTCTAGGCAAAGAGAACAGAATATAAGAAGCTCAAAGACGAGAAACAAGATACTGGGAAGTATTAATCGGTAGGGCTAGACTACCCGAGTCACTGATGAAATTGGGGATCTATGCTGCCCAATATGATGCCCACTGGCCACTTAAATTTAAATTTATTAAAGTTTGAAATGCAATTCTTTAGTCATACTAGCCATATTTTAAGAACACATTAGGTATATATATTAGTGGCCACTATACTGGACAGCACAGCTATAGAACATTTCCATCATCATAGAAAGTTCTATTGGACAGTGCTGAGCTAGATTACAGAGAACCTTGTGCAATCAGTCAAGGAGTTGGACTTTTTTTTAATAGTTTATTGTCAAATTGGTTTCCATGTTACACCCAGTGCTCTTCCCCACAAGTGCCCTCCTCCATGACTACCACTCCCCTTCCCCCCTTCTCCCCCTCCCCCTTCAGCCCTTGGTTCGTTTTCAGTATTCAATAGTTTCTCGTGATTTGCGTCCCTCTCTTTCCCCAACTCTCTTTCCCCCTTTCCCTCCCCATGGTCCCCTGTTAGGTTTCTCCTGTTAGATCTATGAGTGCAAACATATGATATCTGTCCTTCTCTGTCTGACTTCTCTCGCTTAGCATGACACCCTCAAGGTCCATCCACTTTGCTACAAATGGCCAGATTTCATTCTTTCTCATTGCCATGTAATACTCCATTGTATATATACACCACATCTTCTTGATCCCTTCATCGGGTGATGGACATTTAGGCTCTTTCCATGATTTGGCTATTGTTGACAGTGCTGCTATGAGCATTGGGGTATGTGTGCTCCTATGCATCAGCACTTCTGTATCCTAGTAGTGCTATTGCTCGGTCATAGGGAGGTTCTGAGCCTTTGAAAAGCCTTAAGCCAGGGGGGATGAGATTGACATTTTTTCAAAGATTTTCTAATTTTTAGGTACCTGATCTCATGTACATAGTAGTTTTAGAATAAAAAATTCCTATCTAGTACATAGTTTTTGCTGATAAAGTATAATTAGAAGGGAGTTAGGTAGCCGGGGCACCTGTAGTTATTACAGTGGGAAAAAAAAATAGAGAAAGGATTTAAAAATAGCCTTTTAAGACTTATAAATCTGTTGGAGAACTATTGAAAAGCTATTGTTATTTTTTAGCTAAAAAAATGTTTCTTTACCTTGTTTTTTTTTTTAAGAGAAGTTACTGGGTTATAAATGTTAGTGATAATGTTATGAGATAAAAATTTTCAAAAACTTTTGCTCTAACTATTTTTGTCTTTATTTTGTTTCAGGATTTGCCATTATGTTCTGAAAGCTAAGACTAATAACTGCCATGACTTGATAATAAACTTAACTAGATCATGATGTTAAATAGAATTGTCATAGATTTATTAATCAAAGTAATTTAATTAGATTTACTAACAAAATAAAAATGTTGCTTTTAATAATATGAATTAAATTTTCATGCACATTTGCTAATTTGGACCTTTTCTTATAGTTAACCCAGTGTCCACTCCAGTTGCACTTCCCACACCAGCTTTTTCTCCAAGCTTGATAGCTGATCTTGAAGGTTTAAACTTGTCAACTACTTCATCAGTCATCAGCGTAAGTAATTTTCTCACTATATTAGCTCAGTTTTCATATGATACCATTGCATCTTTTTTATTACAATGCAAATAATTGAAGTGGATTTTTAGTCTGTGAACACTTTGTTCTCTAAATAAGTCCAATTCAGATCTGACCTTTTAATTTTACAAATATTTTAAAACTATGCTCTCTCCCAATTTTCCTCACAAATGACCTCGGCTTGTTATCCATATTTAATTAGCATGTGTATGATTTTCTCTGGCACTCGTACATATCTGTAGCATACAAGGGTTCTTTGCCACATTGAGTTAGTTTATATACATAAATTCTGCCACAAAGAATTGTTGTCTACATGAACAGACTTAAATTCCCACAATCATTCAGTTTCTGTTACACTGTTCTTTTACCATAGACTCCTAAAAATACCTGCCTGTTTTCATTAAAAAATTGAAGATAGTGTTTCTCTTTGCCTTATCTTGATATTTTTATTTACATGGCTGAGCATCTCTAAAAGAATTATTTAATGTTATTTATGCAGTATGGCTTGAAGTGGGGCAGAAGGCCTTCCTCTCTCAAAATAGTGCCAAATGATTAGCCTGTCATAGTATCTAAAACTACAATAACTTTTTCTGTGTTAGCATATTATATCCATTTGCCTTTCACTCTCCATCAGGCGTGCTGCCTGGGATGTATAATCTGTTGATATGCTTGACCTCCTGTTAATTTGTTGTCAGAAACCCGACAGACTAAGAGATAAAATGGCAAGGTCTGAAGGAAACACAGGTAGCTTGAACAGTTCTGGTGTATGTATTACTGGTTCCAGGGCAGGGTCCTCAAGGGTACAGACATAATTGGTGACTTGGCTCCTGGGAACACAGAGCCGCTTCTTCCAGAAGTGAGAAAGAGGAGTGCCTGATTCTTGTACATCTTTACAAAAGATTTTCCCCTCATGGCAAATGTGTTATCAGGGACGTTTGGCTTAGAAAGCACAAAATAATACTAAGCTGACAGTGTTGTTTTAAGGTGTAGAATGAGATTATCTCTACCCACTCAGAATGAGGAAGAACGATATTTGGGGGTTTAGTTTTTCCCTTCTTGCTGCTAAAAGAAGATACATTGAAAGAGATGGGGGGAGGGACACAGTGAAAATAAATATTTTTTAAGTAATTTAAGTAATTAAGTATTTCTTGAGCATTTGGGTAGTCTGTAAAGAAAAGTTGTGAAAAATCTGTAGTGAAGCAGTTAGTCCTTGAGGGGAAAGGAGGGTTATAAAAACTTGGGAGGCAGTAAGGGAGGGGATAAATAGCCTGGGCTCTGATACTAGATGACCAGAAGACAAATCTCTGTTTAGCCTCTTACTAGCTATGTGGTTGGGCAAACTGATATGTAATGCTTCTGTACCTTACTTTCTTGTGAAGACCATATACACCTCATAGGATTGTTATGGCATTAATAAGGTAATAAATGTAAAGCTCTTAGATCAGTGACTGGCATATTGTCAGCAGTCAATATATAATAAGTAATATTCGAAAGTGATATGATATGTGAAAATGGATCCCAAGTAGACTCTCATGCTTTATTTGCTATAAGAAGAATACAGTTGAGATTAGACAACTTTGCAGTAAATTTTCATTCATTAAAAATTAATTGAAGGACTCGCCCTTTATTCTAAGAAAAATATTTATTTCTAAGAAAAATATTTATTGGGATGGCCTCTCAAAGGAAAAGAAAAGCACTCTATCCTAAGAGTGCAAAAAAAAAAAAAAAAAAGGACTGCGAAATGGGCAAAGTGGGTAGAGGAGGGTGGGAGATACCGCCGTCCAGTTCCAGATTGAATAAGTCATGGAAATTAAAGGCACAACATAGGGAATACAGTCCATGATACTGTGATAGTGTATGGTGACAGGTAGTAGCTACACTTGTGGTGAGCACAACATAATATATAGTGACGTTGAACCACTGTGCTATATACCTGAAATTATATTTGTGTGTCAACTGTACTCAAAAATAAATTGTTAATTTTAAGATTCAAGTTCAACAGAGTGAAGCAGGATCACAAACTTATTCCCAAAAGCTAACAAAATGATAAAACTGATAGTAGTGATAAGAATGGCAACCAGATGGGGCACCAGGGTGGCTCTGTTGGTTGAGCATCCAACTTTGGCTCAGGTCATGATCTCACAGTTTGGGAGTTTGAGCCCTGCTTCTGGCTCTGTGCTGTCAGTGCAAAGCCTGCTTGTATCCTCTGTCACCCTCTCTCTCTCTGCACCTCCCCTGCTCGTGCTGTCTCTCTCACTCTCAAAAATAAAAAAATAAACATGGGGGGAAAAGAATGGAAATCAGAAATTCAGTAAGAACAATCACATAAGGAAAGGTAGAAATTTGAAAAGTGGAATGTATAGGTATAAACTGAATATCCTGGTACAGAATGCTGTGGCTCCTAATCTCACCTCTAGCCCTCAAAACAGTACGTAAAAAAGAAGATTAACCCAAGTAAATCGTAAGTTTTTCATTAAGTATATGAATTTAGAAAGAAGACTAAAGATATCAGAAGAAAAATCAAGAAAGACCTTCAAAAATTATAACCCTCATATAATGGTCTAGAACCCTAACAAATATGGGGTCCTGAAATAAAATTCTTAGCTAAGAGTACATTGATAATTTTTAAATCAACATGTTGTCCTTATTGAATAGAGGAAATAAAAGTAATTTGTAATAAAATAATAGTTGCATTTCTGTATAAACGCTTGTCTGTGACTGTACTAGAAATATACTGCAGTGGTTAAATAATGCTAGTGCTGATACGTAGAACTACCGTGAATATGACTGATGTAGGTCTATGAGCAACTCAAACAGTGTGGAGTGAGGTGTTGCCGTCAGCAACACAATTTTCCAAAATGTGGAACAATTTCTAGTAGTTGTGGTCCTGCAAGTCCCAGTCTAGTTTATATGACCTCATGGTCCAGAGATGATTTTTATGTATTCCAGTGGACTATTTAAATTTATTTTTTCCTTGTGTATTTGGTAGAATATAGATAGATTTTTATGTTTTTAAATTACCAAAATAATTACAATGAAATCCAAAAAAGAGTTCCTTTTTCACATTAAATATTTTTCAAATGAAAAATTTTACTGTTTCTTCTAACCATTTAAATTTTCTATTCAGAACATAGAGATTTTTCAACATAATTCCCAGTGAATATCATGATTATTGTAAGGAAACACCTAGTTTTTCAAACTGTATGATAAAGAGGATGTATAAACACACTATTTATTTCAGTGTTAGTTGAGATTAATTGGCAGTTGGACAACAGATGGTTAAAAATTAAGAAACATTTTATTTCCTGCTGTAGTATGTCTGTGAACAAACTATAGCTTTTTTAGTGAATTATTAACCAATATTTTACTAGATTATTGCTAGGCTAAGAGTTTCTAAATTCTTCCACATTAAGCCTCAGGAATTCGGAAGCAGCAATCCTTAGGTTGTTACAGCTTCTGGAGGGGATAAGACAAAAGTGAGGTAGGGAAAAGATGATTTGCATATAAGGATAAAGGAGAATAAGAATAAAATTGTTCACCTCTGGTATTAGAAATGTTGGATTGAGAATTGGTGTTTTCTGCCTTAAATAATTTTTTTATATTTTTGGGACACAAAAATATTTAAGTGAATTCAACAGCTAAAGTTATCTCTGAAAACTTTTTCTGTATTTTTTACTGATAAACATCAGCATTAAATCTTATCTCATTCTCTGCATTTTTTGTTTCTTCTCAAACTCGTTTTATAGGAAAGTTTATTAATTTGTTTACTTAGTGTTTAAGATTTATGTTTCTATGGAAAAATGACTTCTGAGTTCATTCCCCCAAATTCTTTGAAACCCGTCATGGTGGTGTGGTTCTTCAGCACCTAGTCCCAAGTCAGGAGGTTTCTATGGGATATACTTCCAGCTTAGTTTACATAGTGAGGGCAACAGTTAGGAAATGCGTTGAATTTGGAGCTTCAGTCCCTGAGCTACTTATTATCATGGCTAGGCACTTCTTTGACCTGTGTAGATTTTAGTTTTTGAACTTATAAAATGGTGATAATTCTTTCCCTAAACACTTAATTGTGTTTTCATGAAAAATAAATGAAATAATGAGCCTGAAAATGTTTGAATTCTGTTCTGTGGCTAAGGCCTTATGCATTGAGAAGAGTCCGATAAAGATGGAATTCTAGGAAATATTATGCTTTAAAGGCAACAAGGAAAAAAGCTAAGAAGATGAATTTTGAAGAAGGTGAATTGTAGAACGTGGTATCAGGAAACTCACAGATTAGGAAAGGAAACCAGCAAATCATTTGACTGTAGTAAATGCCATATTGAATGGATAAATCTGCGTAGGTTCTCCTAGATGACAGAGATCTCTTAGAAAAGAATTGGCATATGTGACCTGGGAATGGAATCTAGGAGAATAGGAAGAGTTTGTCTGGGTGGCTGGACTAGAACAAGACTGACATCACTGACCCAGGCAAATAGATTATGCAGAGGCTTGAGGTGTGAACAGGCTTGGAGTATTAGAGAAACGGTAGTTCAGTGTGATTAAAGCATAGCACCAATAGGTTGGGATAACCAAATCTGATGTCAGAAAAGTATGTTGGTAACATACTGGCATGGGAAAATTATAGTAATGATTCCTTACTGCTTTTAATCTTTTCATGTTATGGTACACATAGAAAAGTGATAATATTAGTGATGTGCTTTGGGGTAAACCGTGACTTCTGTCGGAGGCAGAGTGAACTCAGCCCAGGAGCTCCAGCTACCACAGGCCCCAACTGGCCTTCCCAAGAGCTAATGGTGGGGCCAACAACACAGCAGACCTGTAACCTGTTTGTGGCTTGTTAATGAGGAAGCGCTGACCTAGCTGTGCAATGTAAGAGATTTAATCTTCATGGATCACAGTCCCCAGTTGGAATTAATTTAGGAGGGTGCAGGAAAGATTCATTTAAAAAGGGATTATTATACAAAACAATGTAATAAATTGAAGAATGGTAAGTAATTCCAAAAACAGTTTCGAGAGAAATGAGGGTTGTGAAAAGAAAAACCCTATTTGATACGGTATACTACTTGAAGTTACCAAACTCCATATAAGGGGCACAGTCCTGCAGACTGCTAAATTGGCCCAAGACTACTGAGACCAAATGCAGGTTTAGGTGTTTCCTAAAACTACCCTCAATCTTGATAATTCACTAAAACAACTCATAGAACTCAGGAAAGCACTATACTTAAGGTTATAGTTTTATGATAGCAATAAGATACACATTAGAACCAACCAAAGGAAGAAACAGATTCTGGATGAGTTGTTTTTTTTTCTTTTATAGTTTATTGTCTAGTTTGCTTCCATATAACACCCAGTGCTCATCCCAACAAGTGCCCTCCTCCATGCCCATCACCCCTCTTCTCCTCCCCCCTCCCCCATCAGCCCTCAGTTTCTCGGGATTCAAGAGTCTCTCATGGTTTACCTCCCTCCCTCTCCTCAACTATTTTTTCTCCCTTCTCCTCCCCGACTGTCCTCTGTTAAGTTTCTCCTGTTCTACATATGAGTGAAAACATATGGTATCTGTCCTTCTCTGCCTGACTTATTTCACTTAGCATAACACCCTCGAGGTCCATCCACGTTGCTACGAATGGCCAGATGTCATTCTTTCTCATTGCCATGTAATACTCCATTGTTTGTGTAAACCACATATTGATCCATTCATCAGTTGATGGACATTTAGGCTCTTTCCATGATCTGGCTATTGTTGTTGAAAGTGCTGCTGTGAACATTGGGGTACATATGCCCCTATGCATCAGCACTTCTGTATCCCTTGGGTAAATCCCTAGAAGTGCTTTTAGTGGGTTATAGGGGAGTTCTATTGTTAATTTTTTGAGGAACCTCCACACTGTTTTCCAAAGTGGCTACACCAGTTTACATTCCCACCAACAGTGTAGGAGGGTGCTTGTTTCTTCACATCCTCACCAGCATCTGTAGTCTCCTGATTTGTTCATTTTAGCCACTCCTTCTGGCATGAGGTGCTATCTCAGTATAGTTTTGATTTGTGTTTCCCTGATGATGAGTGACGCTGAGCATCGTTTCATGTGCCTGTTGGCCATCTGGATGTCCTCTTTGGAGAAGTGTCTGTTCAGGTCTTCTGCCCATTTCTTCACTGGATTGTTTTTCGGGTGTGGAGTTTGGTGAGTTCCTTGTAGATTTTGGATACTGGCCCTTTTCTGGATGAGTTTTAGATTCAAAGCTTCTAGGTTACCCTACTAGCATCAAAGTATGTCAGTATACATGGAGTATCTGCTTATCATAAGCTGTCTAGGGGTCCACGGTGAATCACTTCCTCAGCATCATCTATCATGTTTGGTCCCTTAGAGGCTCACCACAAAAAAGTAAGATATTACTATCATTCAGGAAATCCAACGATTTAGAGGTTACATCTCAAGAGCTAGACCAAAGTCCAGATCTGTGACTGAGTAAGACCAAATTCCTTACTACACGTGTGCCAGTAAATGTTTCATTCATTCAGCATGTTTTCATTCAGACCAGAATATGAGGGAGATGCCAAAGATAAAGTGAGCAACATGGACTAGGTTTCTGCCCTCATGGAGTTGACAGTTGAGCAGCAACATAAAGAAAAATTTCTTCAAGGGTATCTAATTACAGTTTGCCAAGGGCTTTTATTTTGGAACATAGTTTTTCCCATTTGAGAATTTCTGTAGATACAGGTTGTCATTATTTGTCATTATTTCTCTGATTTTATATTGGCTAAACTCCGCAGCCTGACCTCTCTCTGTACTATTATAGCTTAAGATCTAACAAGAGTTACTTTTGACGTTTCACAGAGTTTAAAATTTGGATATCTGAACTGCTTTCCGTAAATTGCCAGCGTGAAACATGACTTCCTTGCTTAATGATGGAATAAAACCTCTTGATGGCTAGGTGAAAACAGTGGCAATAGTAGCACTAAACTAAGGTCTGTGTGTGTTGTCACAGGTAGCAAGCATGGGGTTTACTGTGACCAGCAAAAAAGTGGTGTTAAGGTGTCATTATGACCAAGAAGCCATGTAACTAAGGTCCTTCCACTCCCTCAAGGATTTTCAAGCTGAAGGGTAGCAAGAAGGAACCCCTTATGTAATGCACTTGAATTTGGGCAGGCAGAGCAAAGAAAAGGCATTTTCTTATACAGAAACCAAATTCAGCATCTGAAGTTACTGTTTATCATTAGTTCTTCCAAGTTTCTTATCTAAGTAATACAGAAAAATGGCTAGCAACTAGGCTGATAGCTTTTGCTGTTGCCGGAGATTGGCAACTAATGAAGTTACAAGTGTCCATGATTAGGGATGAGGTCCTGACCCTGTTTGTGTTATAGGAACTTAATTGGAAAATAGAGAAGAGTGACTGTCAGACCTGCTTCTGGTGTGCACGTTACTGTATCAGTTTTAAAACAACATAAATAACAAACCATAATTCATGAAACAGAATCTGATTTACTCAGTCTGAAATTTACTAAACAAAGTTTGGAATTATTAGAATAATTGCATACTATAATGATAACAATTGTAATTGTAGTTAATTTCTGTTTCTCTTGAGTGGTCTTTTATCTTAAGTAGATGTCTCTCTTCTCTTTTCTCTCTCTCTCTCTCTCTCTCTCTGTCTCTGTCTCTTAACAAATGCTAGGCTAGGATGTTTTAGTTTTGTTTCCCAGTCAGCTTGTCCTGTTCTGCCAGAGTACCAACTTTCTTCTTGTTTTTCTGAAAGGACAGTTTCTTTGAGGGAGTCTTTCTTGATACAAGCATTTTCTAAGTTGTAAATGACTTTGTGGTCTTGTTCCCAAAACAGATGATAACATATCTGCCATAAAATGTGTTTTCTAATATGGTGGAAGAACCATCTTTTAAAACCCGTGTATTTTTTACATTTTTAACACTTAAGGTATATTCAGGTCCCAGGCTAAGAGACGAGTCTAGCTAAGACCAAATTCCTTTGAGTTTAGAAGAGGAAGAAATTATAAGTCAAAATTAAAAATAATTTTGTCATTTTAAATTTGGGGAAAATCCTGTATTTGTTCTGATGAAAATGTCGGTAGTCATGGAACTGTGGTAAAAATAATGAAAAATCATTGGCCTGGGTCTGCTTAAATTGAAAACATTTTTTAATTAAAGTTTGACAGTATTTTGTGCTTCCATTGCCTAGCCATGTCCCATCTTATTCTTTCATTCAGTTCTCCTCTGGGTATGAGTTGCTCTAATTTTCAAATTAAACTTTAAGGTGTACTATACTACGTCTCCATCTTTTTATTTCTGCGCTACTTTGGAGGTCTCATTCTCATCTCTCCCTTCCTTACTTTATTAAAAACAGCTGCTTTTTAAAAAAGATTGTTATTAATTTTTAGTTTCAGGGTTTTTATTGGAAAAAAATTTTTTTGGCTTAAGTAAATATATGCCAATCTAATTCCTGACTGGTGTATAATAACTTCTAATGCTTTGTCGATATTGTAATAAAATTATCCACAATTAAAAATCCATTATATCAGATGCTATCTAATGAGCTAGTAATGATTGTGGCCCCCGCTAAAGCAGGTCACCCAACTAAATTAAAAAAATATGTATATCAATCTACAAGAAACTGAGAAATTAAAGATAGGTGATATTAAAGAAAGGCTTGGGCCTTTATTCTTCTCTTCTTTCTACTTTGTGGCAAGTAGTTACTTTCACTTGCTGTGGGTTCACTCTTCTCAGAGTGGAGACTGTTCCCGGAACATCTACCACTGCCTTTTCCAAGATTATGGTTTTTAGTTTATATTTATTATAATTAAGTGTACCATAGTAGGAAATGGGGTTCTTAAAATACCATTCATTTAAAAAAGATTGAATCTTTTCTGACAACTTTATTTTATGTATCCAGAGATCATGGGACTTTGGGTTACTATCCACTGATATATTTCAAATTTTGTTGCTTTTGTTGGATTGCAGTATTTGCAGTGAAATATACTTTTTTAAACTTTAAATTGTTTTAGATGATTATATATTAGCCAATTGTGTATTAATTATTATTTAATCATACACCAGCCAAGTTAACTTCTGTTACCTCTGTTCTTCTTTAAAAAGCTTGCCAAAACTTTCATGAACATAGGGTAGGGCATGGTATAGAATATTTATATTAATAGTATTGGAGCTTTTAGTATGAGAAACCTAACCTTAACATGGAAAATATTATTGTGATACTTATAAAAACTTTGTTTCTCTTCAGAGGCGTAGAAAATGAATTAAACTACAGAGCACATGCCCAACTAACACTAAAAAACTAATTTATTACCAGAGAGAGTAGAGCATGGACTAAAAATAGATAAGTAAAGTATATGACCCTAATATCAAAAGAAAGTGAAAGCCACTTATCTTAGAATATATCAGACACACTATTATTCAAATCATTCAAGAATGTAATTACAGACAGCTTTTATAGACCTATCAATAAGGGCTATTTCTTTAAATTTGCAGCTGTTCCATATTACTGAATATATAAATATCTCCCCCAAATGTTAAATTAATACTGAAGATTTATTTCATAATTCTGCATGAAATACACAAAAACCAACAAAAAACCAGGAAGTTTTACTTTAAAATGCATAATTTAGATTAAGAGAGATACCAACCAAATGTTGGTATATCTTGTTTGAATCTTTATTCAAGCAAACCAGCTTCATCTGAAAAGATGTGTGATAGTCAAAGAAATGTGAACACTCTATTTTACATGAAATTAAAGGGAATTTTTTTTCTTTCAGGTGTAATAATAGTATTAGACTTTTCTTTAAAAGTCTTTTCCTTTTAGATATACTAACCGAACTGTTTCTTAATTCAATTAGATCATATCTGGAATTTGCTTTTAAATCATTTAGAAGTAAAGAATTGGATTATAGTTTGGACAGATGTTGAAAAATTTTGAAACTTAGTTATGAGAAACTAGCTATTTATTATATTCCTACTTTCATATACCTTTGAAAGTTTTCATAAGATGTTTTTAAAAATACTTAATTTTAGAAACTCATTTATTTCATATTTTCACTGAAGATTCAACATTCATGCTTCATAGAATATGTAACCTGACAAAATTACCTTGTTAATTTAAACTAATACATCAGAATTTTAAGTTCAGTTCAAATTGTCATCTGTGAAATTAGAAGTCTGTAATAAATTGTTTTTTTAAGGCTTCTTCCAATACTAAATCTCTTAAAGTCTATGGGAAATTAAGTGGAGAGATGCCAGTGACTTTAGTAAACATCCATGTCAGCATAGGGGAAATGTGCCTTATCTTTTATATCAGAAATGTATTATAGATCTAATATAAGACTTAGACTCTGACTCGCTGGCAGATAAGACAGGAACTGTTTATTGACCTTTCTATTCCCAGTGTTTGACGCATAATAGGTGCTCATCAAAAGTGTGTTAAATGAATGAAATTAATCTTTTTCCTTTTTTCTAGCTTAATCATGATGGAATCCATTCCCATTGATGTCCTTGTAAAGGACTGTATTAATAGGTTAGTTTGTTAAATCACTTAAAAAATTATCCCTTTCTTGCACATAACTAAAAAGTAGTGGGGCTCCTATTTAGCATGTAGCATTTAAGACACAAAATGGAGATTAAGTTACTGCTTTAAATTGTTTGACTAAATGTATCTTAATAACACATTCTTTATATATATTTTTTTAATTT
>NC_043705.1:55013865-55083865 GCF_006229205.1 Suricata suricatta | reverse complement strand
TGTATGCATCTTTTATCAGAAAACTTTAAAATTATAACTGAAGAAGATTTAGAGGTGGTCTCAGATAATATGTAGTACATTAAATTAAAGCCTTTGGAAGACAGTTCCTCTTTTATTTTTTCCCATTGATTTTCATACCTATCATTTAACCAAATGCATCAAACCTGCTCAATGTGATCATTAAAAATATGTCAGAGGTATTTAGGAGAGGGAATTTTTAAAAACCAGCCCTCTAAATGATTGTGACAAATAACTATCCAGGTTTGAGAGCCACTAAAATTTATTAGTGTCTTTGCTAGTTGAAACTTAAATCTAATGAGAATATACTATAGGGAAAGCAGGATTTTTGATGCCTCTCAATCCACAGATCAGGCATTGAAAGATGTATACAAACAAACATATACCACAGATTTTACGACACAAGAATTTGAGACAGTAGGTTTTAACTAGACATCACAGTTACCTTTATTGGTTTCCTATAGCTGCAGCAATATATTAGCAGAAACTGGCTAGCTTTTCACCATGCACATTGATTACTATCTTACAGTTCAGAGGTCCAAAATGGGCCTCACTGAGCTAAAATTATCAGCATGGCTGTGTTCTTTGTGAAGGCTCTCAGAATACTTTTTCTTGACTTTTCCGGCTTTTACAGACTGTGCACATTCCTTAGCTCTACGGGCCCTTTCATCTTCCCAGAATGTCTGGGTCAAGTTGTTCTCACACTACGTTGCTCTAACACTGACTCTCCTGCCTCCCTTACTCCTCCTACAGGATCTGTATGATTACACTGGCCCACCCGGATAATCAGGAAAATCTCCCCATCTCACAATCAGCTGATTAGCAACCTTAATTCCCCCTAATCATGCATGTTACATATTCATAAGTTCTGTGGGGTCGGACTTGAATACCTTGGGGGGCCATCATTCTGTATACTCCCTCACCTGTAGATCCTATAAAGAGGAACATGACTCGGATGCTCATACCTCACCTGTGAAGTGGCAGAGGGAAGGAAGGACAGGGCTGTGACATTGGTGGAGATCATTCTGATGGAGAACCAGAGCCCAATACCACACATAAGCATGGCCTCTTTGATCTTGATATTGATTGTACCATGGTGATCACTCACTGTGGTTCCTAGAATTCAGATGGAGCTCCGCTGTGGAGTTAGTGACCAGCTGCCTACCCAAACAGTTCTTATTTGCAGCAGGAAGTTTTACTTACACCTTAATCACAACCACTCAAGAGAAATCTGAAAATTTCAGGTTAGTCATGTTAGACTAAATTTTCTGTATTTTTATCTTCCTGTTGTTACCTTTTTGATGTTTCTTGAAGTTACAAGTTTTCAGTATCTTACCAACTTTCATTTTTAGAATCAAAATTACAGTAGTATTTCTCAGTGAAACATTGATTTATCTTAATAGATCATGAAAACATTTCAGATGACATGAAGTTTTATTCAATATTTAAAATACCTTAGGGGCACCTGTGTGGCTCAATCAGTTGAGTATCTGACTTCAGCTCAGGCCATGGTCTAGTGGTTCATGAGTTAGAGCCCCACGTCAGGCCCACTGCAGTCACCCTGTCAGCCCAGAGCCTACTTCAGATCCTCTCTGACCCTCCCCCACTTGCACACTCCCAAAAATAACTACTTAAAAACACATATTAAATTATTTAACTGTTTCCTACCAAATATAATTTTAGGCACATATAACTCACTTGTGCTATTAAGGCAACACAGTTCAAAAGAGGTGTGTGTATGTGTGTGTATTTTTTTTTTTTTTTTTTTGTATTTCAATGCTGTTTGTTGGGGAGTGAATGAGAGACTACTGCCAGACATGGTGACATTTCCCATTCAAGGGCTGGAAGCTAAAAAGCTTTTGAAACTGAGTCACTGCATAAGCCTTTTGTGAAAAAAAAAATACATCTTTTTTTAAATTATGCAAAAGCATTGAAGAAATTGTTGTCTAGGCTTAGTATGTGAGTATTTTTACCCAACGCATAAAAATAAAGTCAGTTTATAACATGAAGTGCATAAAGGTAATAATACAAAAAGTAAATTATAGGAAATGTCAAAATCAAATGTGGCTATTATCATTTTGGGCTGGAATGGGTTCAGGGAGAGTTGTGTGGATAAATTGGGGCTTGAACTGAGCAATTTATTGGGAGGTAGTATTTGATATTCTAAATCATACAGTATACTCTGACTTACTTATGAAGAGCTAACACGTGAGCTCTCTGTGCAACACTGGCAAAAAATGAAGGGCACGCTAAAATTGAGACTTGAAATACAGTATATATGTAGGGCTTTGCTTTTAGACTTTGTAAAGGCTTGTTTTTTTCATGAAAGAGTTTTAGCAATACCTGTTCTTAAAATGACAGTTTTCTGAAAAGACTCAACATAAGAAGAGATGGAAAATTGTTTCATATCCTGGAACTAGGTCTTTTTATGTGAAAGATAATCAAAGCGAATCCTTTCACAGCTTACTGGCTCTCTGACTTGGTGTTTACACTACATGATTGACTTAGGTTTTCCTGTCCCTGGGAGCTGAATGTGGAGAGGAACCCTAAGGGTCCACTGCTGTCTCCTGGTGGAGTAAAGTCTCAAATGAGAGGATAGTGGGCAGAAATAATCTAATAAAGACAGAATAGGAGCTAAAGTTAGGTTTTGTTGTAAATTGGGTAGAGCGTTAACTAAAGCAGCAGTGGGTGGATGGATGGATGGATGGTAGGACTACATTCTTGCCACAGGAAATCTGGCAATGACTTGGCTATGACTTCTTTCCTGTTTTCATGATAACTTCTTCAGTAAACCCAGAGAAAACAAGCAAAAGGTACTACAACTCAATGATAAGGTAGGTGGGCAATATCCTGTGTAGAAATGGCACTATGTTCTTAAAGAATTAGATTTATTTCTGGACAGTGACCTTTTTAAAAGCAATACATCGTTCTCCATCCAACAAATGCCTGCCGTGGCCAATAATACGTTGGCATGTCCATTTTCAGCTTGTAGTACAAAATAAATGAAAGCCAAGGACATTACAATTGGGAGGGAAGAAGAACTATTATTTAAAAGGCTTTTAAATGATGTCACTATATATTCTTTTAACAACATCCTCTAAAAGCCTTTGAAAAAATAGTCCCTTCCTCCCTCAGTTGTTAACAAAGACTGTACTAGGGACTGTTCTTTAAAAGGCTGTTAAATGGTGATACTATATTTTTTAACATCAACATCATTTAGAAACCTTTTAGAGAACGGTCCTCTTCACCCACATCTAACAGAGAGGGGGAAAAAGGACATAGGGGAAGGGATTACTTTTTTAAAGGCCTTTGGATGGTACTATCAATAAATACAGCAATATTGTTTTAAAAGCCCTTCTCCAATGGTGATTCAGCTTTTTGATATGTACTTCTAACCTGATGACCCTATGTTATCTGACAGATTGGTGTTTTAACGGTGACAGAAAACTCAATTTACTAATAATCCCAGTAATACCTTTATTGAACAGTTCAAAAATCAATTTCACATATACAATCTAATTTTATCCTCACAAGAACTCAGTGAAACAGACAGGATATGTATAATTAGCTCCATTTTACAGAAGAGAAAAACAAAAGCTAAGTGACACTGTGATTTAGGTCAGGTCTCACTTCCAATGTGTGGCTGAGCTGAGACTCTAAGACCATGTCCCTTACCAGATGCCTTGGGTTCATTGCTTTTTTTTTTTTTTTTAAAGTGATATTCTACATTGGTTCTTTCAACATGTTCACATTCTAAGAGTTAATTCCTTATAACTAGAATGAAAGTAGGATTCTCTAATTTCACTGTATGAAATGAAATTGCCCAGCACAGAGCCTGATGCAGGGCTCAAACCTACAAATGGTGAGATCATGACCTGAGTCAAAAACCAAGAGTCTGATGCTTAACGGACTGAGCCACCCAGGCACCCCGCTCACTATATAATTTCATTGCTGAAGATACCTAGGTAGATAGTAGAGGTTTTATTAATATTGTAACACTGGTGAGATAAATATATCTCAGAGCATAGTAGTTAGTCTTCCTCTCACGTTACAGCATTCAGACTTCTCTTGAGATCCCTTTGCTTTTTGATGTGCTTATGAAATTATCACTTGAAATCCACTTATACATACTAGTTTATTACAGAACTGATATTTTAAACATAATTCTAATCTCATTTTATTGATTTGCTTTCAAAAGTAGAGATATTGAATCACAATTAAGATCATGTTTAAGGTAGTTTCCTCAATTACTAATCTTTGGAAAGAAATAATGAATACTGGTTCTTCCCACTTCCTGTAGTTCTCTGAAGGAGAGAAGAAAATCTTCCCACCAGTTTGCACAACTGATCTTTCTTTTTCCTTTTATCAAAAGGAGTATTTTGTATTTATTAAAAAAGGAATTGTAACTTATTGCTTGACAGAAATGACACTTAAAAATATTAAATTCTAATCTTAGTTCTGCCACTATTTTTTAATTTGTGCAAATAAACCTTACATATTTTTTAAAAATTTTTTACCATTTATTTATTATAGAGAGACAGAGAATGAGCAGGGGAAGGGCAGAGAGTGAGAGGGAGACACAGAATCCAAAGCAGGCTCCAGGCTCTGAGCTGTCAGCCCAGACCCCGACACAGGGCTCGAACTCAAAGACTGTGAGATCATGACCTGAGCCGAAGTCGGACACTCAACTTGACTGGGCCACACAGGAACCCCAAACATTATCTTTAATAATAATAGAAGCGCAGTTTCATCTACAAAACACTTTCATATGCAATATCTAAGTATATCTTTTTTTTTGAGAGAGAGAGAGAGAGAGAAAGAGAAAACAAACAGGAGAGGGATAGAGGGAGTGGAGGAGAGAGAATCTTAAGAAGGTTCCCTGTCCAGCACAGAGCCTGATGCAGGGCTCAAACCTACCAATGAGATCATGCCCTGAGCCAAAATCTGGAGTCTGATGCCTAACCTACTGAGCCACTGGGACACCTCCTTTTCAAATCCAATGAATTAGATAGTGTTTTCCTTTATTTTACAAATTTAAGCTCAGAGAAGCTAAAAGATTTTCTTTTCATCAAGTAACTTGAAGGGCTTCTAACTTAAAATCCAGTGTTTTCTTTCTTAACCACTGCTAACCGTAACTCTGCTTGACAATAAGGAAGTCATAGCCTTTGTTGCTTCTGAAGAAAAATTATTCACATGTCAAAAATAGGTATAGGCTGAGTATACATAAGCCAGTGCCAGAATACCATCACCTAGACCCTTATCCCAGGACTTGATACAGAAAAACTCATAGTCAAGTGACTTTAATAAAGAGAAGCCTGGCTCATCAGTGGGCTTTGCTACCACAGACATGAACTCCAAAGACACTTAGGTTCCTATGTCATAAATCAGGTTCTTCCCATCCCTACCTCCCTGCCAAAGAATTTAAAATATTTATGCACAGATCAGAAGAAAAAATAGTGTGTGTGTTCTGATGCTCTCAAAGGACCTCCTTCCCATCCTCACGCTGTGTCAAGAATTCCTCAGCTTATGGTGCGTCTGGCATCTGTGATGTGAAAGGATACTTTCCACCTGTATCAGACTCAAAGAAGGCATTCCTAGAGGGCTCTGTCACTTAAAATTAAAGTAGCCATAATAAAACTGCCTTTCCAGTTTGTGTATCAACTAAGACATACTTCTTTTCCTTCCTCTAGGACTTTGTCTAGATGAGATCCATATCCCTCTGTCCCCTAGGTTACAGTTCAGTTAAGTGGAAGCAGCGTGGCCAGTGTTTAGATGGAGTGGTCCCATCTGTAAAATATGTAGAACAGCTACTGATTTCTCTCATGGACTTTTATAAAGTACTATTATATAGCTTAGTTTTTCTCTGAGAATCACCATTTCTGTCTCACTGCCCTACTGGAAATATTCTCAGCATGACCTCACTCATAATGCTCTATAATTCTGTCTTTGACAAAATCATTTGTTGCCAGCAAGGTTATTTGTGAGAAACTCTCAAGTTTTACTTCTAGGTCGTTCCCTTGTCATCTGCATACTCTTTCCTCTTCTGAGGCCCATCCCATCTTACCATACCTCCTTCCCTTCCTTGTCATTCTCATCTTGGAATCTCTTACTTCACGTTCAGTGAAGATCTTGGCATCTTAGATATAGTTTCTCCAACTCATCATTATCTGGGGGATCTCCATGTACACATTAGCAACCTGTGCAGCTGTAACCTCACAGCCTGTTTATCTGTTCAGTTTTAATAACTTTCATCAGTACTAGATTTCAGCCCCACATACTTATTTCAACTCTGAAACCTTGTCTTTCTTCCTTCCTTGTGCCTGTCATGTTCCTCAGGCCCTCACTATGTTGAGCCTAGGATTATAACACCCTGAAAGATAAATAGTAGCTTCCCCATTTCACAGATGGGAAAATTGAGGCCTAGAGCATAACTTTTCTAGTGTCATAGAGTTAAGTAAGGGTTGTTAGGCTACACAGCCAGTTTCAGCTCAAGTCAATCTGACCTCAAAACCTGGCACTTTCCACCAGTTTGCTGCATAATGGAGGTACGCTTTAGGAAAATGATTTTTACAGGAGTATGTGGTACAGACTAGAGTATATGAAATCTAAAGAAAAGGAGACCAAAGTGCCTGGGTAGCTCACTCAGGTAAGCATACAATTCTTTAAAAATTTTTTTAAATGTTCTTTATTTTTGAGAGACAGAGAGAGACAGTGGGAATAGGGGAAGGTCAGAGAGAGAGGGAGATACAGAATCTGAAGCAGGCTCCAGGCTCTGAGCTAGCTGTCAGCACAGAGACCAACATGGGGCTCGAACCCATGAACCATAAGATCATGACCTGAGCCGAAGCCAGACGCTTAACCGACTGAGCCACCCAGGCGCCCCAAGCATACAATTCTTAATTTCGGCTCAGTTCATCACCTCACAGTTCATGGTTTGAGCCCCACATTGGACTCTGTGCTGACAGTGTGGAGCCTGCTTGGGATTCTTTCTCTCTCCCTCTCTCTCTCTCTCTTTGCCTTTCTGCCTCTCCCTGCATCAATTTCTCTCTCTCTCTCAAAATAAATAAGTAAAGTTAAAAAATAAAGATAAGGAAACCAAGTTGAATGGGGAAGCACACGTAAGAGAGAGGAAAAGATTAGGAAGGACACCAAATTGTTAATTATGGTTAAATCTGAGGGGGATTTTATTTGTCCACATAGTTTGAAGTTATTTTCAATGAGCATACATTACTTTTGCTATTTTAGAGAAACATTTAAAAAATGCTTTAAGTGTGATGATGACCTGAACTAAGCTGGTGGCAGATGAACAATAAAGAAGGAAATAAATGCAAGGTACTTAAAACTTGTCAACTAATTGTTGAAAGGAAAGAGGGTATTGAAGACAATGCAAGGTTCTGAGCTAGGCTACAGTGGAAGAAGGCACCAACATTTTCTTTTTTATATTATGTCATTGATATTATCAGAGAAAGCAACAGAACTACTAAAATCATATAATTATCACATCGGTTAGATAACACAATTTTTTGTACTTATGTAAAATATTTTGGTTCTAATGAATTGTAACCAATTATTGGAACCATTTTTGCTAAATACTTTGAAAACCATTAGCACCCTTAAACCAACAGAAATAAAAAAAGAAAAGAACATACCTATGAATGGAGTAACATCTTTATCCATGGTTCTGGATCTATTTATAAAGTGGTAAGTAAAAGAACATGCACATCATTCTGGATTTTAGACTTATAAAAAAGAATTAAATGTATTGATAGTGAAGCTTATAGATTTACGAAGAGGAGAAAGAATAGGGTATTATTAGAAGGTAATTTCCCCCTCATCTCAACACCCATATGAACTGAATGCATCCGATAATAGGGGGTCAGCAGACTTTTTTGTAACAGACCAGATAGTAAATATTTTCAGCTTTGCAGGCTACAGCCACTCAGCTCTACCACTGGAGTACAAAGCAGGCATAGACAATATATAAGTGAAGGAATATGGCTGTGTTCCGATGACAGTGGACTGGATTTGGTCCAAAGGTTGAGTTTGCTAATGTCTGCTTAACACCATGCATGAAGTAAGGTACTCATTAAATGTTTTTTGATAATGTATTCAGATCTTTCTGCAGACATATTTTTATAATATATATTGATTATTACCAAAATAAAAGGTAAAAAAAGTCCCATAATATATACTGATTAGTAAAATAAGATATGAGAAATGAACGTCATTATTTTCTGGAATACCCAAATTTACATATATAAGGAGGAAGTTAGCTTTAGGATTATAAACCATTTATTTAAAGTAATATTTGATGGGGGCGCCTGGGTGGCTCACTGGGTTAAGTGTCTGACTCTTGAGTTTCAGCTCAGGTCATGATCTCATGTGTCGTGGGTTCCAGCCCTGCATCAGGCTCCGCACTGGCAGTGCAGAGCCCACTTGGGATTCTGTACTCTCTCTGTCTCTCTCTCTCCCTCTCCTTCCCCCTCCCTTCTTCCCTCCCTCCTTCTCAAAGTAAATAAATAAACTTATTTTTAAAAAGCAGTATTTTATGGAAGATGAACATGTGTATTTCCTTCAGTTTATGTTTATAGTTAGAGCTAAGAGTTAAGAAAATTTGCCCTTCCCCCCCTTTTTTGAAATTATACTAGGTAATGGTGCCAATACTGTGAGTTAGAAGTGAAATAGACTCACTTTCTACAGTTTACTGGGTAAATAATACTAAAGCTTTCTGCATTACAGCTCTTATCACCTGAGACATATTGGTTAAAATACTAATTTTAAACATGAAACTCTATCTCTGTTGTACCTATTTTCTGGTAATTTTTATAAATCATGTATCTAAATAGATACAGCTATAAAATAAGCCAAACAAAACAGAACATTTTATATACTACAGATCTTCATATTTTTGAAGTCCAAAAACAGAATAGATTGATAATACTTAAAAATGATTAAGTGACTAAGTGTGGATTAAAGCATAAAAAGCTGGAAAACATTGTTTTTATTAAGCTTTACATGGAAGTGTTGTCTTTGAAATAGTAATGCAAATGTTGAACAAGGTTTATTCTTAGGCACTTACTTGATATTCCATGTTTTATTTTTCAATTCTCATTTAAATTTTATAATTCAATCATTTTGAATGGCTATGTTCAAAAGAAGTTTTACAACTTTAATCTTAATAATCTCAAAAAAAAGCAGACATGCTATGTCATAAAATAACTATTAGTGACTAGTTTGTATCCTATAAATCTAACTTGAGTTGATAATATGGTCCATTACCAGCTAACTGCACAGAGTATTTTTCATTTTACACTCTTCAGTTACTTTTTAGTGAAGTGTTAAAAAATATGAAGCTTTTCTCCTCTCTAAAATTGCACGCTGTCTGTCTGTTATTAGGGAGATAACAGCTCTTATAAATGTTTCAGTAAGCGCTAAGTAGACAGTTATGTGCACTCTCATTCCACGCTTATTTGCTTACTGTAATAAACTGATAAAATATGTGTGGTTTGTCTCTGTGTATCTACAGGCATCATGAGTCACATAGATTTCCTTTAGAAATAATGTTGTGTCTGCAGAATTGATTGGTTATTTTCATAAACCATCTAAAAAGTACACAAATGACTTTTATTATTTAAACATATGCTGTGTAAAGATTTGTAGAGGATTATCTTATTGTTACTTTATGCTTTTTGTTCTGTTAACTCTGGAAGGAGGCTCTTTATTTCAGAGTTATTACAGTTACTGAACTAATTACCTCCTCAGGAATCGTAGTGAAGATAACCCATATCATTTGCTTCTGATGCAGCTAGCTTTTTAATTTTGGAACATTAGAGTTAAATGATTAAATCAAAACTAACATTTTCAGATATTGTTTTTTATAGTGTCTTGCCTTTACATGTTTTCTTTAAGTTTTAATATTTAATGGGAAGTAATGCTTTTACCTTAAACTAGATATTCTGAGAATGGTTGATTGTATCATAGAAGTCCTAATTAATAAATTGGTCTTTGTGTGTGTCTTTTGTAAATATGGTATTTTTTATTTGCTTACAATTACACGTACATATAACAGAAAATTTCTAGTCAAGTCCTATCCTAAAACCAGCAAATAATAATACTGGTAATCTCCACTTATCACCACAGTATGCACCAATAAGACTTGTATTTGTAGGAACAGTGTTATAATTGAGCACTCAGCATTAATTAAAGAATACTTATGACCAACACGAGAGGTACATTATCTGCAAACCTCTGGATTCATTTAAAATAGCAAAATTATGCTTTGAATTCTGAAAATGGAAGAGTTGTGCTTTATACATTGAACATAAAAGTGGGGAATAAATGGGGAGACCGATAATAAATGTAACAAGCAAATTGTGTAGTGTTAGGTACTAAGTAGCTATGGGAAAAGAAAAATGAGGAATCAGATGGAAGAGATGCAGATGGGTTCAGCCTCATTAAGAAGGTAACATTTGAACAAAGATCAGTCAGAACGGAGTCATTGTATCTGGAGGAAGGGCATTCCAGGAAGAGGGAACCAATGCCAAGGGCCTGTGGTGGGAACAGTACTGGTGTGTACAAGGAATAGCAAGGAAATCAGGGTGGCTAGAGCGGAGTTAGTCATGGGTTCTTCAGTAATCGGAAATGAGGTCAAAGAAACAAGAGAGGCACAAGCCAAAAGGGGCCTTAAGGGCCTTTATAACGATTTCCAGCTTTTAAAGTTCAGTGAAATTGGGAGCTGTTGGAGGATTTTGTCCAGAGGGATGACATATTCATAACTTTAACTAGCGAGAATGAATCATTGTGTTTTGTCTGTACTCTGTAGGGCACAAGAGTGGAAACAGGGAGAACAATTAGAAGGCTATTGAAATAATCCAGATGTGAAATGGTGGTATATCAGACCAGGGTGATAACAGTAGAGGGAATGAAAAGTGGTTAGATTTTACGTAGTTCATCCAGGTAATTATGGATTTCTCCATGATCCCTCCCTCAGGTGCCAGCTCTGACTTTTATATTTTCTTAGTGTACTAACTTATTGCCATGGCATTTATCACACTGGTTGATTTATTTACATTTCACCAGCTAAGCAATAAACTCCTTGGGGACTGGAATACTCTGTGTTTGTCTCGGTATCCTATTCTTTAGTATAGTGGTCGGCACAACTCAATAAATGTTAGTTGAAAGAGTGAATAAGTTATGATTAGTAGTTACTTTGCATTTGAAAGAGTGATGATTTTAATGGGCAGGAAGCCCTGGAATACTCAAATCCTAGACAGGACCACCTTTCTCACCAAAATGCCCATGGGACATATAGAGTCAGAGAACAGAGAGGGCAATGTGATACCTTATTGTCAGCAGGGGCTTTGCTCTCTAACCTCAGTGTAGAACTTTAGTGAGTTAGGATGGCCACATCAAGGACTCCTCTTTCCTGTTGAAGATAGGACTAAGTCGTCTTGAACCAAAGCAAGTTCTTAGATTGAACCAGATGAATTGCTAATTCAACTGGTTTTTAAAATTTTTTTATTTTACATTTATTTTTGAGAGACAGAGACAGACAGAGCGTGAACAGGGGAGGGGCAGAGAGAGAAAGAGACACAGAATCTGAAGCAGGCTTCAGGATCTGACCTAGCTGTCAGCACAGACCCCGACACGGGGCTCGAACCCACAAACCATGAGATAATGACCTGAGCCCAAGTCAGACACTCAACCGACTGAGCCACCCAGGTGCCCCTAATTCAACTGTTCTGACTTCTAGAATAGATAGATTCATATGGTTCGGGCTATTAGAGGCCATATCTGAGTCTCTGATCTCTCTATTAAGTATCAACCAGGACTTTAGGAAAAGGAGCAAGAGAGCACATTCTCCCATTAAAAGTTTATCTCTTGCTCCCTGAATAGTGTCATGAAATCTGACTAATCCTGACCAGTAGTTGGTTGCGAAGTTAAAAGACAGAAACCCAATTTGAACTAGCCTAAGGAAAAAAAGGAAAAAAAAAAAAAGTTGTTACAGGAAGGAATGCTAGAGTATTTCACAAAAGACAAGCTTCACCAAGGGGTAGGAATATGTCAGATTCAAGAACTATAAAGACCAAAGATACCAGCAGGGCACTCTGTCTCTCACCTATGCTTTTCTTAGATTCTGCCTTATTCCTGGACAATATGGCAGGAAATATGACCACAAACATTAGAGTTTTAAATCTCAGAATTTTAGCCTCTTGAGAGAGACAGGTTTGACTTACCAGGTCCTGAATCCAAAAATCTTGGGAAAGGGATGCATTGGGCCAGATGTCTATTCTTGAACCAATTAATTGTGGTCCGTTCTCAAAGTGGCATAAGAATTTGCGAGCTCCATCCAGAACTGATTGTGGCAATGCTCCTGGAACATGGTAGGGTGCATTAAGCAGATGTTCTTATACATAACCCTACAGGGTAAAACACTATGCAGAAGCCTTCCTCAAAGGACTAGGACTTTAGTCATGAACTAGATAAAAGCAACTCTGAAACATTTTAATTATTCTTATTCTTTAGTGTCATAGAACGTACTTAACATCTCATTGTCAGCTATCAGAAACACCTCATGATAATTAAGAAACTCATAGAAACAATCAGATCATAGCATGGACTTTCATAAAGCAAAATCAGAAGAAAAAAAGTAGTTTCTACTTTGTAAAATAGTATTTTCATTGGCAAAACCACTATCTCTTATGGTGCTACTCTAGATATTCCAGAAAGGCACCCTTGAATGTAAGCTGGATTTTTGGCCCATGTCCACCCCTCAGTCAGCTGCCACTTCACATCTGTTTTATGATAGTCCTACTAAAATTAATTTACCTATTTGGAGTTAAGTGAATGTGGGAAATGTTGAGTGATCAAAACAAAATGGGTATCAAGAACTGTAAAGGATATGAGATGTTACCCTACTTGCAAGCAAACGAGTTGCCTAAGACAAGTTCATGGATGTTGGTAAAAGGCACGAGACTCCTGTGTCAAAGACGGACAGTTTATTACCACAATAGCAGTAGCCAGAGTAACCTTATTTGTGCCGCTTCTCTGAGCCCCAGTTCCCACAGGGTGATATGATGAAAGCCAGGTGATGATGAGTCCACATGTGTTTTGCTTTACAGGAGAGGAACCTTTACAAAAGATATAAAGAGCTGTTAGCAAATCTGCCCAAACTTTGCCCCAGAGTAAGGCATTTTCCTATTTCCAAAGGTTATTTGCTATACAAACATCCTTGAAAAGATTTTGAGTAGCCAGATTAATACCTTTCCTCAGAAGACATTCAAAAACTGTGGAGAATTAATTTCCAACAACAAGAGAAGGGGAGAGGGAGTATGTAACATCAGTGCCCTTAGATGGGCGAGCAAACTTTTCCTTTCCTGCCAAGGGTGCAGATAGTAAATACGTTTGTAAATAGTAAATATGGTAAGTACTCAGCTCTACCATTGCAGAGCAAGGATTTATGGAACCTACTGGTTTTATTGGACAAAATATCACCTATGTAATTCATCTAGATAGTTAGTGGAAGAAGTAGACTTAATATGATATGTATGAACTTATAAAATTGGAAAAATAAAAAAATTTCCAGTTAGCCCTTTTCTGTAGTTAAAAAGTATGTATTATCACCACAAAATGCCACTTATGAGACTGTTTATTGGGAAGAGAACATACCTCTGTGTATTATCAGGGAGAACCTTTATTAGGTGTTGAGTTTATTAGATAGAGAGTCCTTCTTGAACTTAACTGAGTGTGGATAGAATGAGTGGAGACAAGTATGTATTTCTTTCTTTGCCCATCCATTAACGTGTTTTTAATGATTATAGTAAAGGTGCAGAATTTTGAGATGGTAGAAAAAAAGATACTTGGACTGTGGGTCCCAGGGTAAGACTGAGAGAATCAATAAACCAACCAAGACACGTTGATAATCTTATGGGACTTTAGAGTGTAAAGCTCCTTATATTTCTAAGTACCTTATATGATGTTTAAGTGCACATTCCTAGCTGTGTGTAAACCAAACTCCTTCTGTTCTGCTTTTCTCCTACTGCTCCACGCTTGCCTCTCTCCAATTTTCAGCTTCATTTTGTCATATTATATGTTGCCCAAACTTAAATGAGTTTTCCTAGAGGAAAAACTGACTGCATCAACATGTATTTAATGATTTAATGACACTGTGTCTCTGCATCAATGAAGAAAATAAAATAAGAATTACTGTCTCCAGTATGTTATCATCTAATTAAAGGAATAAGCATAAGATACTGAAAAACATTAACTATCCATTTAAAAGCTTGTGTTTAAGGTTGATTATTGTAGCCTCGATGACATGGGAATTTAAGATTTTTGCAGATAATAAATTTATAAATATAATATGTATATGTACTAGTACAATTTTACACACACAACAATTGCTGTTGTTTTTATAATGTTGATTTTATCTGTAAATGAATGTTCCCTACTAGGGATTGCTGTCTTGGATATGCTGGTAAACTCTCCAGAACTTGTGAAGAAAATAGAACTTAATGTGAGCATTGAAACAGAAGAGTTTTGGAAATAATTTTTTTAAGTTTATTTATTCATTTTGAGAGAGAGTAGAGAACAGAGGAGGAGGAGCAGAGAGACAGGGGGACAGAGGATCCAAAGTGGGCTCTGCGCTGACCGCACAGAGCCCGATGCGGGGCTCTAACTCTGTAACTGCAAGATCATGACCTGAGATGAAGTTAGATGCTTAACTGATTGAGCCACCCAGGTGCCTCTCAAAATATTTTTTTTACCTGGAAAAGAACCTAAGCTCAGAAGTGGAGGTGCTTTGAAAATTTAAAATACTAGATTGTTTTTATCATCAAAAGGTCAAAGTAGAATGCATGGGCCAGTTGCCCCATTATTTTATATAGCCAAAATTTTAAATTCACTCAATTATTTGTTGTATTTTATAAACTCTTTTGTGCATTTAAAAAAATTTTTTTAACATTCCTTTTTAAGAGACAGAACACAAGTGGAGGAGGGCGGAGAGAGGGAGACACAGAATCTGAAGCAGGCTCCAGGCTCTGAGCTGTCAGCACAGAGCCTGACGCAGGGCGTGAACCCATGAACAGGGAGATCATGACCTGAGCTGAAGTCAGACACTTAACCAACTGAGCCACCCAGGAGCCCCTCTTTTGTGCATATTTAAGATGATTATTTTAAATTGCTCACTCTTACAAATTGAGCTTTTGGAGAAGGAATACTGTATTTTAATGATGCTTAGAAGATACTGCCTATCATTTTGTATATATGATATTTAACTCTTGGGTTTTTGTTGATGAATCTTAAATTACTCATATTATTATTAATAAGTCTTAATGTCATCAGGTATCAGTGGCATGATGAATGTATTGGATAGGTTAATATGTACTCACAATTAAAATAGCCTTGCTTGGGAGAGTACACTTTTTAGGAAAAAATCTTGATTAGGCTTGTTTAATTACAAATTGATTTTTTCAAAAAGCTTGCCCATGTCAGGTCAAGCTACCTGCAGTACTTTGACTTTGAATGGAAAGATAGCCATCACACGATTTTCAAAAGGACTGTGTTTCTTCATTTAATATGCGCCTCTGATTACACTCAAAATTGAGGAGAGAATTTAACTGAAAGAGGCTAAAATTCAACGGAAGGATATAAACAGGTAATTAGCCAAGAAAGTACGGTTGGGGGGAGTGATAAACGACACTTTGTTTTGCTAAATAATTGAATCATGTTGTAGGACTGTAAGAAATAAAACCATGTGGTACTGGTTTAACAGTTTAATCAAGGTCCAAAAACGTCTCTATGTGTATTATCAGAATGTTTGCGTTTACAGGTCACTGAGGAAAAGCTAACCATTCAGTCATGTACAGACAATTGGTCCAGTATTTGGAACAAAAAAATTAAATTTAGAGGGCAATACATTTCAACTAGTTTCAGATGAAGTAGAAAATTGCAACGATGAAAGGTCTAGAAGAAACTGTAAGTGAATAGTCATTGGAGCTCAGAGTAGGGAAGATCTTTTAAGTTATTAAAGCGAAGGAAGAAACTACCTTGAAGGAGGTCATAGTCTTCATTTTATAGTGAAGAAATGCAAGGTGAAAAAAATTCAAGGAGTTGAAATTGGAAATGAAGGTGCAAGGTGCTCATACTTGGTAGATGATAACCATCTTACAGTTCAAAAACCTGAGAAAAATCAACTGACAAATTATGATAACTAATAAGAAAATAATCAAAATGCCCAAATGTAGTATACCTAGGGGTAAAAAGTAAGAAAAAAGTTTATAAACACCAAAAAAAAAAAAACCCAGTTGGATGTATGATAGCTTATTCTCTTCTTTTTTTTAATTTATTTTGTTAATTTATATCCAAGTTGGCATATAGTGCAGTAATGATTTTAGTAGTAGAATCCAGTGATTCATCCTCTACCCAGAACACCCAGTGCTCATTCCAACAAGTGTCCTTCTTAATGCCCCCTGCCCCATTTACTTATTCTCTTCTTAGGTATATATTGTCAAAATATCTTAATATATGTGGCAGAGTATAGAAAAATTTTAATGCTGTTTTGAAGGCGTTTTCTTTACATTTTTATATAATTTCTGATTTAATATCTGTGAGTATGATGCTTCTTATTGTGGTTTATGTAATACTTCGGGGGGAAAAGGAGTTAATACACCTACAGTTTTCAAAGAGAATAGCTATATTTACTAATTCATCTTTCTTTGTGTTTCCAATGTGCAATAGGTCAGTACTCCTGTCTTTGTACCCGTGAAAACTCATGTGCTGCTTCATCGAATGAGTGGAAAAGGACTAGCTGCCCATTATTTCTTTCCAAGACAACCTTGTATTTTTGGTGATAAGATGGTCTCTATACAAGTAACACTGAATAATACTACTGATCGAAAGATAGAAAATATCCACATAGGGGGGAAAAAACTTCCTATAGGCATGCAAATGCATGTGTTTAATCCAATAGGTAAATATTAATTCTCATTTAAAACTTTATATTTGATGATTAAATATATTTACTTTAAAAGTAAAGTAGAATACATATTATTTTATTGACTGTGTTTGTCAGTATAGTCCATTTACATTTGGTTTCCCTTTTTAAACTGAATTTATCATACAAAATGAATACACTTCTTTGCCCTTAGTGGATTGGATGCCAGCAATGGTAATATGTACCAGTACTGATGAAACGATGGGTCTGAAGAATCAAAATTGCCTCTCATTTTTCCTGTCTTCATCACCTTCTCTCTGTTTCTCTTCCTGGCCAACTTCATTCCCTGCCTGAGTTTAGTCTGCCTTTTTTAATCATATCTCCCCTTCCCTGTTTCCTTTTACATTCTATAAATTGCAAAGTGAGGAGAGCAAAGACTGATAGGATTTATACTATTCTGTTTGTCTTCCTTTCCAGGTACACAGTATAAAGTAGCCCATAGTAGGGGTGCCTGGGTGCCTCATTTGGTTAAGCATCCAACTCTTGATTTCGGCCCAGATCATGATCTCACTGTTCATGAGAACAAGTTCTGTCTCAGGCTCTGCGCTGATAGCACAGAGCCTGTTTGGGATTCTCCCCTCCCCCTCTCCATTGAGTGCACGTACTCTATCTCTAAATAAATAAATAAACTTAAAAAATAGTCCATAGTATATTACTAGTATCTATACACCTCATGTTTTAAAATATTTCTTTTCTTTTGCTACCTTTTAGAAATCAGAATTTTTTGAAGTGCCTGGCTGATGCAGTCAGTTAAGCATCCAGCTTTGGCTCAGGTCATGATTTCATGGTTCATGTGTTCAAGCGCTGCTTCAGGTGCACTTGAACCCCACTTCAGCCTCTGCATTCTCTCTCTCTCTCTCTCTCTCTCTCCCTCCCTCTCTCTCTCTCTCTCTCTCTCTCTCTCTCTCTCTCATAAACTAATAAATAAGATGAAACTCTTTAAAAAAGAGAATTTTAAAAAATAGAAATCAAGATGTTTTTACATTTAAAAACAAACCCACAAATCTCACTTTTCTTGGAAAAGAGCACACAAGACATAGCAGTACTGGGCCTTTGTTCCAACATAGAACCCTGGCGGTTGAGGTAGTGGAGGCTGTCCCTGGGGCGCAGCCTGCTCTTCCCACGTGGCCTCCGCGCTCATTGTATCTTACTGTCTCACCAACCGCCATTGCCTTCCATTGTTTAAATATTTTGCCAGAGATACACCTTTTAAAAATTAAGTATAACAATTGTGTGTTACTTTGAGTTTAAAGGACTGTAATAATTAGTGTTTACCTCTATTTTTCTGTTTGGTATAAGTGGAAACAGTCCTAGAGTTTCACTGGGAGAAGCCCCAGGCAATAATATCAATTAAAATTTTATGTCATTGAATCCTTGAAATATTATCATCGCAAAGTTCCAGATAATTCCTTTTTATAATACTTTAGGTGAGCAAAGCCGTTTAAGCAGGGACCTGTGCCTTCTTTACTCATTATTTCATGTAACTATCCTATTTTTCTTCATCTTCTTGAGCTTTTTGACATTGTTGAATTCTCTCCTATAACTTTTCATGAGTCGTTCAGCAAAGAAAGTCATTCTTTGTGTTACATTTTTACACAAAGGAATGAAACAATTCCTAACAGATGACATATGGTACATGTTTATAAGCAACCAAAGTAGAGCTAAGGTGACTTGATTTCAGAACCCACCTAATACACTTTTAAAAATAATTTGGTAATTAAGGCACAATTTAATGAATACAAAGTGTCCTGATTTTTATTTAATTATTTTGTGAAGTCATTGCATTGCTAAGGAGTTCCAGAATATTGCAATTTGTGTTCTTTTTTATTGCTTAAAATCCAGCATGTTTTACCTAGTTAAAAAATTAGTTTAGTTTAAGAAATGTCAAGCAGCTGATAAATGAATTGTCTGAAGGTTGAAAATGTTATCCAAAGGTTAAAACAGTAGAACAGTATTAACATTTCTTTGAGTTGGCATAATGAGTTGATGAGTTGACCTTTTATTGGCCTATGTAGAGTAGAAGAAATAAATATAATAAATTTCATGGTATGGCCTTAACACAGAAATAAAATATGAATGTATACCATTGCCTGAGTACCAACCATAGGCTTTTCTTTTCTTTTCTTAGGCAAATTTTTATGACCATAATGTTTTATCCATGTTGTTGGCATTTTATTGAATACTCTCAAGATACAAAGTTCTTTCCTGTACAGTAACACCACCTAGTCTCTTTTATCAGTAGATTACAGTAGATTTACGGAGTATGATATATCTTAAGTAGTCCTCCAAAAATATCTTAATGCAACAAAGAACAAGTACTATGTTTTAATCTTTTTGTGAAATGAGGAAAAAGAAATATTTACTATGCACATATGTGCATGTTACAGAGTCCAGCAGCTTTATTTATCACCAAACTGTTTCTTTTTGCCTATAATATGCAACGACCTTTATATGGATTTTGCCCTGCCTTTCACACGAAACTGTATTCCCTACAAGAGTATTAGGAGTAACGTGTCATGCCACCTTTCCCAGAGAGACCGAGTACCTATGTGATTTAAAACACACACACATACACACACACACACACACACGCCGTAGGCACTCAGCACTATATTCACTGGCTTTATGTGTACAGTCAACAAGTTGAAGTTCAGCTAATATTTCAAATGTCACATCAAAGTCTCTGGCAGCCTGTGTGATTTCTTTTTTCATTATCAGTGGTGTGGTATGATAGAGGCCATGTTTTTCAGCCATTTTTATATACCCTTTTTATGTATATAGCACTGATCCAGAAGCTGTATCCAAACACAGATACCTGATTGAAAAATTTCCCAATGTAGTAGCCTCCAAATAATATAAATCCATTATATGAATAATTTTATGCTGATTACTTTGTTCTTGAAACATTCATATAATAAAACATGCCATTGATCATGAGCTGTCCTCCAGAATTAGTGTGGCGCTATGCTCACAGTTAATTATCTTAAGACTGAAGATGGTACCAAACTGTGTCAAAGAGTGCTATCAACAAGGCATCTTGAGAACTGTCATTTAGTCAAACGAAATACAAGGACACATGATGTAGAGAGATCTAAATCATGAATGCCATCATGTTTTAGAGATGACAGCCTTTGCTACCAATGTGTCAGCTGCAAACAAGACCAAACCCCAGTATATTTATGGGGGAAGAAAGCATTAAGGATTTACTAATTGTAAAAAATATGACTAAACAGTGTAACTGACAGAGCTATGGATTCATAAGGTTTAGCTTTAGGAGAAATGCAAGAAAAGTATCTTTACAGTTATTTGCTCTACAGGAAAGCCTGTTTGCTAAAGATTTAGGCAGAAAGTTTTCTGGTACTTATGTAGCATCCTGATAAATTTTAGGTTTATAAACGAAATTCAAATTGGAATCAGCAAACCAGTATATATATATGTGTATATATATATATATACACATATATATATATATAACTAATAACATTGGAATTGGACATTCAAATTGGAATCAGCAACCAGTATATATATATGTATATACATATATATATATATAACTAATAACATTTTAAAACTAACAAACTAATAACATTTCAAAATCAGCATCAAACAAGTACCTTCATCTAAAGGCTTGATTGTCATTGAACCTATGATACATAAGCATACTTCTTAGTATATTAAGCTTATTGAATTATTTTTTATCCTATCTGTACCATCATTTCTGTCATGGTTAGCATTGAATGGCAGACGATGTTTATCAGTAAGACCTTCCATAGTCATAGTCTACGGGATTAGAATGTCCTTGTTGAAATAAAACTACATCTAATAAAATATATACAGAATAAAGCTAAATATAAAGCTACTGTACAGTATGACTACAGTTATACAGAAGACTTTGAGCAAAGTGGAAATTAATTGTGGATGGTTTCTATTGAAATATATAACATACATAAATATTTGTACCAAATAGGTAAACATTTAAAATCCTTCATTAGTTTAATGTGTAACCAGACTTCAGAATCATAAGCAGAATAAAATGTTATCTAACTTTTATCATTGTCAAGTGAAACGTACCAGTATTTTCTGTTGATACAGCTATTTCTCATTCTTGGTTAGTTGAAAAATGAAGCTTCAGAAATTCCAAACCTATAAGATACCATTTTATTTGTTTTTTCATAATAACCTAACCCACTACTAAATATTCTTCCAATAATTCTTTAAGTAATTCAGTTAGACTTATTTTGGTTCCAAAAATGCTAGTTTTCTTGGTTAATTTCTGAATACAAATTAATTTTTTTCAGCTTTGCTTTAATTTGCATTTTTAAATTTTGGGTTTTTATTTCCAGTTGAAATTTGGGAAATTTTTAAAAATTTACTTTTTATATCTAGAATAAATAGTCCATAATTTTAAGTACATAATCTCTTAAAAGCACCAAATGAGTCCTTTACAGTTGTTCCAAACAGGAATACATTTCTTTCTCACCTTCAGTGTCTATAAGGACAATATTTTAAAACATGAAATTTCTCAGGATGAGATATATTTCCAAAATAAAATGTGTTCTTTAAAGTATGTGCAGAATTAAGTTGTGGAAAAGAAAGCCTTCAAGCAGAATTGTGAAATTACTTTATAATTTGCTTTAATTTTCTTTGTTTGAAGTTGTTCTTATAAGCCATCATTAAATTTGACTGTTTTAACCAAACTACAAACATGATACAAGTTTTCAGGGTTTTGTCTGCCTTTTTCACATCCTCCATGGTTTCATGTCTAAATTATCTTATTTCCTAGAATCTCTTGAGCCTGAGGGATCCATTACCGTTTCAGTGGGTATTGACTTTTGTGATTCTACTCAGACTGCCAGTTTCCAGTTGTGGTAAGTTCCATTGTTCTCCTATATTTTATATTACCTGTAAAGGATAGCACATCAAAAAGTAGGCTTTCAACAGCTTTTTTCTTTGAGAGACAAACCCTTTAAACAAACGCACTTCTCTTTGGCAGTGTTTAGACTACCATGGAATAGTTCTACACATTGTTTACGGCATATGTATTTTTAGGATTGTTACCTAGCTAGCCATTACAGTCTGCCATGTATGATTGAAATTCACAGTTTGTTGGTTAAAGTAAGAAGCTACTGCTAAATGTTTTTTTTTACCTAAGTCTGTAGTTTTAGAAAATATATGAGGAAAATTCAGGAGATATTAAAAACTTTAATTATATTTAATAGACCAGAGAAGATATGTTTTGCAATACCTTTTATATTATCTTGAGCCTCTTAAGTGAACAATTATTGATTCTGTCAGTACCTAAAATCCATGCATTTTTTTTCCTTTATACTTTAATTTACAAACCACCTCTGCTAAAACTTGAAGTAGAACATTTATACAGTTGGCAAAGGTTTCATGGGTGAATACTATTTAAAAGAGCTTTTCTAGGATTGAGTTTTATTATGGTTACTGTTTTCATATAATGTTTATACATTTCTGATAAAGTCCATGCATTATTAGCAAATTAATACAAAGCTATATTCGTTCATCTTTAAGAATTATTTTTGAACTCTTAACATTTTTCTGATCTAGGATATGATTTGTTTTTTTGATTTGAAATTGCTTTGTTTTTATTTGAAAAGAATTGAAGTATTTTATTTATTTAAATCTTAGCTAGTTTACAACAGAATTTGCAGAATCAGCAAGTTTAGGAAATAAACATTTTAAAATTTATAGGTTAAATATAGTGAACTTTTCTTTTCCATATGCCTTTTCAGCTTACCAGTAATTCAGGCCAAATATTATACCATTTATTGCTGAAAACCTGCAATGATGAATATAAGCAATGTAGCATAACACATTGATTTTATGCAGATCATCACCTTTATGTTTTGGGAGGTCTGCTATATTAGTGATATATAAAAACTGATTACTTTTCCCAACATTGCCTAGTAATTGTTTATTATTTTTCTATTAGACAAACAACACAGATCAATATTACTGAGCACAGGACTATGAGTAACATCACTCTAAATAGATTGGCCTCCAACACCAGAGGTATATTCATTTTAATGATTTCAACAATGTGAACCCAATGACAAAGCTTATGGACCAAGTTAGAAAAATAAGAACTAAAAAAAAAATTATTTCTTCTTACATATAAAGAACCTGCTAGATTTCTATGTAATGAGGTATGGGGATCTTTAAATATATTATCATTACAAACATTTCCTTTGTACTCCATTGGACAAGATTTACATTTTATCTTTTATAATTAACTACATACCTTTAGGGATAAGTATGTAGGTAGTGTTTGATTTTTTTTTTTTGTCTTGCATTGGGGAGTGTATATGAACAATTGTTTCTGTTTCTTTTAAACTAATTTTAGGAAAGCAATGAGTTTATTTTACATAGAAAACAGACTTAGCTGTTATAAGCATTTACATTAATCTTTTCCTGTTGTGAATATATAAATTACTTTAGATTTTATTAAACACATAAGCATACTAGATCAAAAATTATTTTTATATGTTCCAAAAAGAACACTTTGTCTTGCATCAAATGTAATTGATCCTGAAGCAATGTAATCACAATTACTCACTTTCTTAATTGGCCTGCCCAAAATCAGAAAATGGAAACCGATCGACAGTGTTTAAATCAATAGCTTCATAGTAGTGCTAGTGGGGGTAGGGAGATAGCGGTAATGGGTAGATCAATTGGTCTTAGATGCCAATCACTGACTGTGCCTTTTGCATAGTAAGTAGCACTTTTTGCTTAGTGATGTGCTGTATTCGTCTTGGTAGTTCAGTAAAAAGGGGAAAAAAGCAAGAATGGCTGATACTGAATTTTTTTCTTAAAATACATTATACAGATCAATAGGTAAAATTATGAGTAATAAGAGCATATTTGGTAAGAAGCCTTGAGAAATGCTAGGAACATGGACTCTAAGCCTTTCAGGTACACTTCTAATTATTAAAAGAAAACAAGAGTAAAATTGTTCTACTTTAGTCTCTACATTAATTCTATATCTTTATAGCTATATGAAGCATATATATAGATAGAACTATTATGTATAGTTATGTGAATACTCTGTAAAGTGTTAATGTCTCTTTTTTTTGCATTTTAAATGGACATCAAAATAAGTCCTTGATTAAATTTATTGAGATTTAAAAATGTGTATAATATACATAAATGTCGCTCTCTCTCTAAAAGTCGATGTAGTGCTTAAACAGGTCTCCTGCTTTTGATCATCAGATATTAATGTGGTAGCTAGTATGAAAAATACGTCTTCACTCAAGTTAGAGGGCTGAGCACTAGCATCCACTCCTCTTGTTTGCCCCAAATCTATTTAAAAGACAGAAACACATTCTTTTTAAAAAAATTTTTTAATGTTTGTTTATTTTTAAGAGACAGAGACAGAACATGAGTTGGGGAGGAGCAGAGGGAGAAGGAAACACAGAATCTGAAGTAGGCTCCAGGCTCTGAGATGAGAGCCCAGAGCCCAGTGCGGGGCTCAAACCCACGGACTGTGAGATCATGACCTGAGCTGAAGTTGGACGCTCAACCAAGCCACCCAGGCGTCCCAGAAACACATTTTTTAAAAGACAATGAGCACTGAAAACAAAATGAAAGAATGTCATTAGCTGACCAGAAATTGTGAAAAATGGTTGGCAGTTAGAAAGCAAATGGGAGCATATAAACAATAACAGAGAAAATAAAAACCACAGAGCAAAACACTCATGGAAGAAAACTATAGTGGTAAGAACAAATCTAGCAGCATATCAAGCACAAAGTGAATAAATGAAAAGTTAAGAGTAAGACAGTCATCAGGAAGTCAAAGAACCACGCCCAGCCTCCAGTTCTCCGATCTTACTCTAGCAGCAGGCAACACTCACATTGAGAGACCTGAAAATTGCACTGCAAGGAAAACGAACTGCTTTCCTGCGAGGACTTTGGGTGTGGGTGTGGAGTCCTAAGGCAGCAGCAGGGATTTTGAGTCTGTGGGAAGGAGGCAGTGGTGGTCAGAGATGCTATGAAATGCAGCTCTGTCCAGAAGGGTAATATTCTCAAGTTCTGTACCACGAGAGCAAAGTCAGTCTTACACCTGTTTTTGGAGAGATCAGGCCATTGCCTACCTGCATTTTAACTTCATGTCCATGTAACCAGTCATGCCTCACCCACAAGAAAACTCCAGTCAGTCCACCAGGCGAGAGGAAACCCACAGTAATAATACTAGGTATCAGGCAATTGCAGTGTGCTAGGCATTGTTCTAAACACTTGTGTTGAAAGTGTTAATTTATTTGATTCTCAAAAAAAATCCATGAGATAAGTATTATTATCCCATTTTTAGAGGTGAATAAGCTGAAGCACAGTAAGAGTAAGAAAATTGTCTAAAATACAGCAAATAGGAGCAGACTTGCTGTGTATGTTAATTAAGCTGGTTCCTTCATTATGAATAATAAATGGACAGCTTGGGAGGGGACCAGACTTTTGAGGAAAAGCATCAGTTTGGAAGGGAAGACTCAAGGAGACTATAAAGACTCATCACAAAGAGATAAGACAATTTGAGAAAGAAAAGAGATAACTTTAAAAGCTATAACTAACTGATTCAAGAGAACACTCCATCTTTAAAGCAAGAACACATCACTTGCTTTGAAATACGAGCCATTAGAAAATTTTAAATATATTTTTGGGGATTTAAAATCATAGTGCCAAAAGAAATCCAGTAGATGCACCACAGAATGCCCACAGCTAAGTACTGTTTTTGTTCTGGAAGAGGAAGTTTGTGAAATCAACTGCAGTAGAGAACAAAAAGAGGTGGAAACTGTGTAAGAAAGGTTGAAAGAATCAATTCATCAAATAAGTCTAGAAGGAAAGAAGAGAAATGATGGAGGGAAGAAATAAATAAATTGTAGAAGAAAAATGTCTCCCAAGCTAAAGAAATGTTCATGCCTTCACATTGAAAGGACCCGCCAAAGATCAAACAGGATGAATGTGAACAGCAATCAGAAAGACCACGTATCCTCGTGACATTTTTGATAAGGAGAAAGCCAATGTGGTGTCTTTCAGAGTGGAGGAAAAAATAGCAAGAATGTAAATGGAATTAGATTTCTCATCAATACTGTCACCATCTGGTGGCCAGAAGGCAAAGAAGCTAAATAGACATTTTTCAGAGAAGCAGATTTCATCAGTACCACCCAAAGGCCCTTTCTTGAAAGGATTACTCAAATATATACTGTAGTAAAAAAAAAAAAACAAAACAAAAAAAACCTGTGTAATGTGAAACAGAGAAAAACACAGAGTCCAAAAAAAGTAATGGACAAAGAATTCTAGCTGTTAAATATATCGGTGTGTAAAATAATTGTTCACACAAAATGTAGAAAATACATTTTAATAATAAACTAGAACCAAAATCCTGACATGGACAAGTTTGAGAAGGAATAATGGTGTTCTTGTCATGTTTGGCAATAGGATGGATTGATGGCAAAAAGAAGTTTAAATATGGTTTAAAATATTAAAGTGACCCCTAAAATAATGAGAAAATGAGATCTAATAACCCCGAATGTCTAGGGGTAAGAAGTGATTAAAGCTTGATCAGTTTAGGGATGCCTCGGTGACTCAGTTGGTGAAGCGCCTGACTTGATTTCAGCTCAGGTCAGGATCTCACAGTTCATGAGATCAAGCCCTGCAGTGGGCTCTGTGCTAACAGCTTGGAGTTCTCTCTCCCTCTCTCTCTGCCCCTTCTCGTTCACTCACTCACTCTCTCAAAAGAAGTAAACAAACATTAAAAAAAAAAAAAAAACTTGATCAGTTTAACAAAGAGTGAGGAGAAAAAAGCATGGTAAAAAGAACACAAAATAACATCGCTGGAAGGGGCAACACATACCACACACATTAGTTATCATGATTCATATCAGTAAGTTAAATTCCATTTACATTAAACATGTAAAAAACAAAATTCAGCATATGTTATATGTAAGTACCCCACCTTAAAAGCGAATGACAGAAAAATTGAGGATAAGAAGATAAAATATATAGGTATAGGTGTGTTTATTATCAGAAAGATGATAAAAAGAAAATGAGGCAATACTAACACTAGAAAAATCTAAAAAGCACTTAATATTAAGAAAATGTTCTATTCATTACAATCCTCCACAAAAATATGTTATAAACTTCTCAGTAACATAGTTTTATAATATATGAAGCAGAAACTCATGAAATTCTAGGAGAAATTAACAAAGCCATGACCATAATGTATTTTAACACATGCCTCAGAAGTTAACAAATCAAAGAAAAAGATAAATACTTAGATAAAAATTCAGGTGAATACAGACATACATAGAACTTAATAAAATTTCAATAATTCTGTTATCTAACCTTACGTAAGATATCTGTATTTGCAAAGAAATCTTTGTTTCCTGAGTACTGAAAATACACATTTTATTAAAAAAGCATAGGATGTACCAAAAAAGAAAAATTTTAGGCTAATATGACTAGAGAAAAAAGACACATAATAAAAGAGAAAGGTGGTAAAACACAAGATCTTCTGAATTATAAAATAAAATATGTAATTCTATACAAGTGAATTGGAATATTTACATGAAAAGGCTCCCTAGAAAAAAATGTTAGGAAAAAGATTAATTAAATTGTATCGGAACTTCAAAAAAGGGAAAATCTCAGTATTATTTAAGCTTTGCAGATCAGAGAAAAGGAAAGTATTCATGTCGTTCACCCCTATTTTAAAATCTGAAAGGATGGCACACGACAGTACATACCACTTGTAAATTCAGATGACTTCTAGGCCTTACAGGTTACCTGTTACTACATGAAATAGCAGAGACATTCTCTTTTAAGTCAGAAAAGTAAAAGAAGGTTACCCATCTTGGACACTTTTTCACATTATATCAAAGTTCTAGACAATATAAAAAGCCAAGTAAAAACAGAGGTATAAATCCTAGAAACAGACAAAGCTGTCATTTTTATCCAATATAATTATCAACCCAGAAAGTCTTGGAATCAACAGAAATCCTGTTATTTAATTAATGAGTTTAGAAAGGTGGCTCAGTCAATTAAGCGCCAACTTCAGCTCAGGTCATGATCTCGCTGTTCTCGTGAATTTATGCCCTGCGTTGGGCTCTGTGCTGACAGCTCACAGCCTAGAGCCTGCCTCCGTTCTTGTGTCTCCCTCTCTCTCTCTTTCTGCCCCTCCCCTACTCATGTGCTCCCTCTCTCTCTTGCTTTCTCTCTCAAAAATAAAATAAAAATAAACATTAAAAAAATTTTTTGAGGTGGTACAAATCAAATGAAAATCAGTAACATTTCTATATAATAGGAATGACCAATATTAAAATATTATGAGTGAAATTACTCTATAGGAACAGCAAAAGAAATAAATTAACAAGAAATACCTATGTAGAATTTAAAAAACCTCAAACAAACCTCAAACTTCCCTGAGGTTATGGAAAGAAGATATAAGTAAATTAATACATATACTATGTTCCTAAGTGAGAGACTGTACTTTCCTTCAAATTAATCTTCAACTTTAGTGTGATTGTAGGCAGAATTCCAGTAGGCCTTTTCAGGGAACTTGACAAATTTTTAAAATTCAACCAAAAAAAGTCATATATCATAAAAAATGTTATTTAAATGTAATATATGCTAATGTTTTCATACTCTTTGGGGGCAAAAATCTTAATACTAGGAAAGAAAGAAAAATGATCAGGTTTGACTATTAAAAATCTTAAATTTCTCTACAAAGTAGATACCATAACAGGTGAGAGATGGTGTGAATGTATTGTAGCATATGTAGTAGACAAAAGGTTAATAACCAAAGGATGTAAAGAACTCCCCAGTCATTATAAAGGAATTCAATAGAAAAGTGGGGAAAGGCTAAGAATAGGCAGTTTACAAGAAACGCAAATGGCCAATAAACAGAAGATGTTCAGTATCACTAGTAACAGGGAAATCAAAATTAAAACATTTTACCAAATTGACAAGATTTTTAAATAATTTTAGTCTCTGACATTGACAAGGTAGAGAAAACAGATATTCTGGTATAGCATTTATGGGATTTTAATAGACACCACCTTTATAAGGGCAGTTTGGCCCTACGAGAATGCTAGGTACTCATGCTCCTCTACTTAACAATTTCCTCTTCAGAGTGTCGGGCCTAGGGAAATATTGGTGATTGTGCAGAAGAAAAGAGATCTAGCCAAAATTATTAGTGTTGTTTATAGTAGGGAAAAGTATAAATGATAATCAATAGGGAATGCTTAAATAAATTATGATACAGCCCTCTATATATGTAGGTTTCTAGTGTCTAGTATGCGTTAAGGACTGTACTGGCTATTATTTGATTTAATCGTTAAAAGTAGCCTGTAAGGTGTCATTTTTTTTTCATAGATGAGGAAATTTGAGTTTCACAGTGGTTAAGTCTACTTGCCCATTTCTCTTACCTAGAAAATGTACCAGTCTGGATCCTATAAGTCTGTGAAATGAAATTGTATGTAGTATAAGAATATGCATTACAGTTAAAAATAACAGGTAGAGTCTTGTGTTACATTAAATTCTTATGCCCTTTGATGTCATTTAACTAGGCTACTTAGAGATGCCTAATAATGGTATTTTGTTGATCTTTTAATTCCAGTAGATTCACATCTATTATTATTCATTTTCACTATTCCCTACCCATGCCAAGATATCAATGTTTAGCTCCATGTTCAATCAGCAGGAGGTTAGAAGGAAAAGAGGTGAAGGAAAAAGGAGCTGTAAGGAGAGAGAGAGAGGTAAACAAAAAAGGGCAAAAGGGTAGAAAAGGAGGCACGTTGAAAACTGTGGAGGATATCCTAAAACACTAATGTAAGTTAAAGTAAAGCGTCCCCAAAATAAAGAGGGAACATTCCATCTTAAGCCATTCTAAGCCAAACCTTGCTTTGAAGCTGACACCGGCTTATAAAGCATATTGTATACTAGTTACATTCGTTAGATGTTTGCATTCAGTTGTGTGTAACAGAAACCCAGCTGCAGTGACTTAGCCAAACACCGGTGTATGATTCTGCTAGTACAAGGAGAACAGACGCCAGCACTTAAAGGGCTGACAGACTTGTGTTTATGCTTCACTGGTTATAACTGGGTTACTCAGTCCTATCAACGAGAGAAGCTGAGATAGAAAATGTTTCAGTTGGGCACACTGTGTATCTGAACAAAATCAGGATTATGCCAGGAAAGGAAAAAGAAAAGAAACACTGAGTAAGCAACAAGTACTGTCTGCCACAACAGTGTTCCAGTTTTATTTCCATTTGCCTCATAAGTCTCAGTCTGGATCAACTTCTGTCCTTAGTTTTTCATACATAATTACGTTAACCATTTTACCAACTACAGAAAATAAAATGTCATTAACCAAAAGCAATGAATGCAAAACCAGTCAAGCTGAGTCTTCTATATCAGCATTTAACACACTGCAAATTCCTAGTGGGGAAATTTCAGGATCACTCTTTCCCTCAAACTTAAACCCGCTGCTTACCCACCTACCGTTTTCATATATGCTTTAGAAGACCAGTCTCCTTTCCCTTCTGTCTTTGCTCTCCTGCCCTTTTCCTTGGGAATCAGAGCTGTACAGCTACCTTTAATCAAAGGCATAAAAGGTATCCTTCAGGACTGTTGTGAAGGACAGGGCTAATCATTTCATCTGTAATTAAAAAGAAAATACCAGTAAAGCTAGTGTAATAAATGTAATTTAACCCAGTGGTCACTTTAACCGTATTCTTCTATTAGTAAAATATTCCTATCATGCCCTCCCTGTATGTATAAACTTTTATATATATAGTTCATATGTATTATATAGTTTATATATATTTATGTATAAATTTTATACACACACACACACACCACCTGTCCATTTACTCTGTCAGCCTTTACCTATTTCTTTTAATGTGACCTAACCTTCCACTCCGTCTCAAATGGTGTCATCCTTCACGTGTCCTACCGTCAGTACTTCCCTCAGTTTTGACCATTCCTTGTCCGCTGCTTTGGGAAGAAGCATCCTACTGTGTTCCCGGCCAAATGGTTCACCTTGTTCTTATGCTGTTAATTCCATCCTCACTTACTTCCTCTAAGGCCTTGCTCTATCAGATATTCCTTAAGTTTCTTCGTCTTCACTGGCTCTTTCCCATCAGCCTGTAAACATGCTCAAGTTCCATTAAGCATTCTTCTGCCACTGCCTCCTCATAAAGCCTCTACTGCTTTCTGCCCCATCTTTCACCGCCAGTTTCCCCCACTTCCCTTCACCTCAGGGCATTCTGCCAGATTGTTCCTTCCATCTGAACTACCTTGCTTAAATCTGCAGTCATACTTCTTTGCATTATTTGGCACATACATTCTCTCCCTGACCACTGTCTCCAAGTTTCTTAAGCAAGCTGCAGCTCTTCCATTTCTACTTAAATGTAGGTCTCCCCCAGGCTTCCACCTTACCCTTTTTCTTGGTATATCCTCTGCCTGTGTGATCTTATCTCCTTGTAAGCCTTAAGCTCTTCTCTTTACCATTCTGATTACTTCCAAACGCATATATACTGCTCTGACCTCTTTTCTTATTCTTGATTTGTATTTCCAATTATCTGCTAAATCTCTCTTCCTAGGTAATTCAGTGGTACTCAAAATATAACATGATTAAAGCCAAATCATCTTGTTTAATCCCCAAAACTCTACTTCTTCAGTAGGTGTCATTCTCTCAGTTTTTCACATTAGAAGTCTGAAAGTCTCTTCCATCCATCACCATAGCTGTCCCTTTTAGTTCTAGAATACTCTCATCTTACCTGTTTTCAGTGCTACCCACCCTAGGAGAGCAGTCTTACATAGCAGAATAAAAAATACATCCAAAGCAGCATTAGATAGCAGACCTGAGTAGGAGTAGAATGGGAGTAGGATGGACCTGAGTTCAGATCTCCACTGCCACTCACTAGCTGTGTGACCTGGGATGTATTGTTTAGCTTCTCCTACCACTAAGTTGGGGGGTAACAGAAGCCACCTGTTAGGATCGTTGTCCGGATTTACTAAAGTAAAGCACACAATGTAAAAGCCCTGCCCAGACTATTAAATTAGATTCCTAACTAATCTACCTGCCTTGGGTTTCTCCTCTACGACACCTTACAGGCCGCCACCAGAGTTTCTGAAATACAGTGGAATCATTTATTTTCCTGTGTCAAGTCTCTGGTAGTTTTCCTTGTTACTTCAAGAAACATTGAAACACCTTTGTCTTAGATATATCAGTGAAGTAATCATACACTTTGTCATAGAAATCAGGACACTCTAGAGAGTGAAGGGAGACATTAACCGAAGAGGATTCCAGGACAGCGGCCATAAACTGGGACTGTCCTGGGAAAAGGGAGATGAATGGTCATGAACATATACGGTGTTCTTCATAGCACACCTCCAGCGTCTCCTGCCGACATACCACACTGCTCGTCATTCCCGAAACGCAGGTCCAGAGTACCTAGAATGTTCCTCTCCCTCCTCTCGAAAATAAATGTATCTTTATCTCACTCCTGCAGAATTAATCCCTCTCACATGGATTATAATACTTTCCATGTATCTGTAATGTAGAATTTGCCATTTTATAAACATAACTGAACTCTTCCTCTCTCACTGACTTAACTTCTAGGGCCAGTCTCTCTTGTCTTTAAATCCCCAGGTACTTGCATAGTACATGGGATCTAGTTCATATTCTGTAAATGTTTATTGAGTAAATGAATTTGTTGGTTTGCCTTAGTCCACATGTGAATAATTCAGAACATTCTTTTTTTAATTTTTTAAATGTTTGTTTATTTTTGCAAGAGTGAGAGTGAGCAGGGGAGGAGCAGAAAGAGGGATCTGAAGCAGACTTGAGGCTCTGAGCTGTCAGCACAGAGCCCGATGTGGGTTTGAACTCATGAGCCGCGAGATCATGACCTGAGCCGAAGTCAGACACTTAACCAAATGAGCCACCCAAGTGCCCTAAATGTTCTTTTTTAAAATCTAGTCCTTGCCTTATTCCATAAAAGAGTTTCTTACAAGAATACACTATATAATAGCATATAACTGGATTTTCTTGGGGCACCTGGGTGGCTCAGCTAGTTAAGCGTCCGAGTCATGATTTTGGTTCAGGTCATGATCTCGCAGTTTGTGAGATCTCACGGTTTGTGAAATTCAGCCCCTGGTTGGGATTCTTCCTCCCCCTACCCCTTTCTGCCCCTCCCTCACTCATGTTCATATTCTCTCTGTCTCTCTGTCTTTCTTTTAGAAGAAATACATAAACAAAAAAGAGTGGATTTTGGTTTTTTCTTCTTTCATTTTATTTATCCCTACTGTCCCCTGGGATGAAGTGTTTCTTAATCTAATGTTTGTTATTTTTTTTTAGCCACAGTCCCCATTTTGCTATTCACCTTCCTCCTGGCCATGTGATCCAGTTCTAACCTGAAAGTAGAAGTCCTTTTGTGGAAAAAAGCTTTTCTGATAAAAAAAATAAAAGAGGAATAGATTTGGTTGGTTCATTTATTCACTACTCTTCCATTATCACTGTCCCCTCTTCTTTGGAATGGAAAAGTGGTACCTAGTGATGCAGCTGCCATCTGGCGCCCAGGAGGAGGAAACAGCAGGGCAGTGGAGTTGAAAGCTCTAGAAACCTAAGTCCCCAACAGCATCTTTAAGCCAGTGAACCAGACTTTGTCAGGACCTGCAGGACTTGTTGCATACTAAACAATGAGCACCCGTTGTTAGTGGATTTTCTGCTTATTTGCAGCCAGACACATTCCTAACCAGTACATTCATCAGCCTAACTTCAAACATGTACCTTAAATTTTTTTTAAAGAAACTCACTGATTTTTTAGAGAGTAGTGTCTGTCTTAAGATTAAAATAAATACACTTAGTATTTTTCTATCTGATATAGGTCAGAGTTGCCTTTCCAAAATTTTTTATATCCTGTCATTTGAAATAATGACTTTTACATGTTGATCAATAATGTTAATGAAGGGGCGCCTGGGTGGCTCAGTCGGTTACATGTCTGACTTCGGCTCAGGTCGTGATCTGGCTCATGATTTCAAGCCTCACTTCAGGCTCTGTGCTGACAGCTTGGAGCCTAGAGCCTGCTTCGGATTCTGTTTCTCTCTCTCTCTGCCCCCTTCCTGCTGGCACTCTGTCTCTCTCTCAAAATAAAACATTAAGAAAAAAATTTTTTTAATGTTAATGAATAACACTATCAAAAAATAAGAGTTTTTGTTTTAAAAAGCAAGTTTGCAGATGAGGCATCATTTTATTAGTATATATCTAAACATAGTAAGGTCACTCCATTTTATTTTTTACTAAACTAATATTTTTAAAAAGAGATCCTAACAATTTAAGACTAAAGTACTCCATTTTGTACACTTTAAGCATGTAAAGTAAAAAGAAAATATTACTTCTCTACAAGTTGCATGAAGTGTTCTCTGATCGTGGTGGGTGTGTGTACCCTTCATGCTCACCTATTTTTAAAAGTTCAACATTAAAGGGTGTATTTATGATAACCGCATATTTTTGTTAAAAAAATGTGTTTTCTAATTGAGATAACTGATGTATTTCTCTGAAAACAGTGTTGAGAAATTTTTAGCTGTGCTAGTTAAATCAAGAAGATCTTATACTTTATATGCTGGCGTATGCTTTAATTACATCTGTTTAACTGCATAGTACTAAGGAAAATATTTATTTATTAAGCATTTGATCAGCTTTTATGTGTTTTTCTCTTAGTACCAAGGATGATTGCTTCAATGTTAGCATTCAGCCACCTGTTGGAGAGCTGCTTTTACCTGTGGCCATGTCAGAGAAAGATTTTAAGAAAGAGCAAGGTGAGAGATTACTACAGTTTACTAGAAATTGACATCCCAAATAATATGTGCTCATTCTTCCGGCTGGTCTCTAAAATAAATTACCACATATACATAGCCATTAACAGAGGTCAGTGCATAATCTTCCAGTTTTTCCTAATCCTTTGCTTCTATAAAATAACCTTGAAAGTATATGTTTGTCTGTATCCCTGGCATACTTGAAAATTGATTAATATGTCTTTAAAATAATAAATTGATTCTTAATTAACTTTTCATTTCTGGGAGTTGTAGGTTTGTCAACCTAATGATGTGCTCTTGTGTTTTGTGTTAGTGAAAATGTGAGGGATTTGAGACTTAACTGAAGTTCTGCCACTATAAACGTTAGGCCTCTATATTTTCTTTCACTATAGAACTGTTTTTCATGTCCCACTTACTTATTTTTCCCTGCACACTTGGGAGTGCCTCACCCTTCAAGATAAAGTCCTAATTATAGCATTAAAATACCTCCATTTTCTTTTGGCCTGATCTGTAGTAAAGAAGTGCTATGATGCCAGCCTATATCAGAGCTGAAATACTATAAAAGATGGACTTAAAAAGAAAATATTTTCTGCAGAATGAAAATATTAATATGTTGTGCTTGCCCCAGAGTCCCAGTGTACCTATTAATAAAAATAAATTTTATTTTCTTGTATGAATAAGGAGAAATAACTGAGTTTGTTTAATTAAAGATAATACAGAACTGGACATATCTAAGTGGTATAGTCACATAGTAGTAAAGTTTTTGTGAAGGTAGTCTATTTTTCTCTCTAAAGGGGTTATCATACAAAGATTCCTTCATTTTGAGATCATTAAATCCTATCTGTCATGCTTCCAGAAAGTACTGGGCACATACAGATATCTACGCCTAAGGAGAAACACATGCTTCCTAGCACTGTGTCATTACAGTGCCAAAGGTTTTTTTTCTGTAAGCCATTGCCGCCCACGGGGTCCAAGAAACCTGTTGTAGAAGAATCTCACAAAGAAAATTTCATACAAGACTGTAAATTAATACTTTTCTTTATTTCTGCCTTAAGTGATAAGAAAAAAAGGATGATAAATCCCTGTTTGCATTTGGTTATCTTGGAAGTTGATTACTGATGTAGTAGAAAAACACCTTTGTGATTTTATGATTTTATATTTCTGCTGACGAATTGATGCTTACATTTGCTATTCTTACCCTTTGCTGGCTAAAGCCTGCCTCTCTGCTTTACACCTGCCCAGCAGACCCAGGTGAGTGGCACACAAGGGACTGAATAAGGCTCTGGCACCTCTACTGTTAAGGGGATTTTTTTTTTTAAGTGCAGCTAAAGTATATCTAAAGCAGCTGATTATCGTATGCCTTTCCTATCCCTCAGCTTTGGTTTAGAATACTTGATATTTCGATGAAGTGTTCTTTGCTCGGCTGTGACCGAGGGATTTTCCCTGACTAGCCATATAGAACCGTAGGCGTGTGAGAGAGGTGCTCGTGGAGAACAGCTGTGGTCCTCTGTGGACTTGTTGCCAAAATTCCTTTTTCTTCTGCCATTTTACTTCTATGGTTGTTGATTATTTGTCTGAATAAATCTGGCAGCTGTTTGCTGTGTTTAATAGAGCAGAAAGGCTACTCTGAATAAAGCTATTTGAAAATTTGTTTATATGAAGTATTTGTAAATCCTTGTAAGTCTCTTGGCATTTCTGTATCATTCTTTCTGTCTTCCTGAATTCATTCTTTGATATGGGACTTGATGCTGGCAAATTTACCACGGCTTTAAAGAGTCTTTTCAATAGCATCTTTTTAGTTAGAGATTTCAGCTGGTTTGGTAATCGAGGTCTCAATTCTCAACTTTACACATGTACTTGTTTTTTATACTCCTCTAGGAAGACCTTAGCTTATTTCAACAAATGATACCTAGAAAGGACTCCCTAGCTGAAAAATCTTCAATCAAAATAAACATCCATTTCCTCACATTTTATCAGTGCAAACGTCTGGATGGTAAAATACCAATAAATTTAAGTACCTGTGTGTGTCATTACACATGCATACATTACATTATATAATTTCTCTAATGTAAATAAAATGAACATAGATACTTACTATCTCATTTCACAGGGCATATATTTTAAGACTCAAGAAGTGCATTAAATGCATTAATTATGATTTAACTAGAAAAATTATAAATAAAAAGCATGAGGAATACATTTCTATTTTTATACTAAAGGCATGTATAATTTAAAAGTTTGTACAGTATTAAACAAGAATGCTTCCAACAAATTGTACATACTAGATTAATACTTATTTAATGAAAAGGTTTTATTTTTAATATGAAGCCTGACCTGTCATTTTCCCTCAGTTGTTGCATTTAAAATCCATGGGTAAATGTGCATGTTTATAAGGTTGGTAGTCAAAATGCTTAAAGAAAGAGTGGCCCATCCTATATATGGAACTTACCTATAATACTCATATTAGGAACTCTAAATCAGAAGCATGATTTCTTTTCATTGCTATCAGTTTTGAGCATTGCAGTTAATAATCTAGCTGTGGGATGATTTCAGTACTGTAAATAACATGAGATCCTCTCTTAAAAATTTGGTTTCTTGAGGAAGAGATGTAAGCTGGCTATTCCAAACTGCCTCCTCTTACTCATTTTCTTCTTATGAATTAAATTGGAAGTCTAAAACTTAGGGGAAAAAATTTACTTTTACTTTCTTATATTATGTGGTCTACATTTTAGCAGTTAATGACAGCTGATTACCCTAAATTAAGTACTCTGTCCACTGCCTCTCCAAAATTTAGATAAATTCTAATGAAGCAACAAATTCTATAGTCTGACAATTTTAAAATATTTTCCTGGTGACTTTTACCTTTTTTATGTATAAGCAGACTATATAGTATCTAATGTCTGTGTTTTAGAGGAGAAACTTTTAATGATACCTTGGCATATTTTTCTTTCTCGTTAATTTGAGAATGCCTGATATATTTTCATTTAGAAAAATCTCTGGTTTAAGAAACCTAGAATGTTTACTTAATTTTATTATGATTTATGCATCCATCTTATGGTTTCCTAGCTAGCAAGATGCTAATTCTTTAAATGGTCAGACATTTACTATTTTCTGGCCCTTAACTACCACAAGCAATCATATTTGATGCCCCTTAATTAGAGCACCTTTTTTTCTTTCCAGGTTCTTTTTCCACCTCAGCAATCGAGACAATACATTTGCTTACCATGCTGCTCTCCTAAGTGTTCTTTTGCATGTAAATTAATCTTGATTCAGTTTACACTGTCATGCTGAGTGGTACAAATTGCCTATAACAATAAAACAGCATGAGTTAAAACTAAAGGGGGGTGGGAAGGCAGATTGAATGTGTGCCTTACTTGATAGGATGTTACTTTGCTTTATGCCAATACATTAGCTGACGATAATGAATCTTCTGTTCTGAAAAGCATGGTTTAGTTGATTTTTTAAATTTTACTTCAATGGAGCAGTACCTTGTCTTTTATAGACCACGTTAGACAAACCATTAATGACAAGAGTGTTAAGGTTAAATATGAAGCAATGCATTCACTTCTCTGAGTGCTATCCATCTTTCCATTTACAGGAGCTTGACAAAAGTACTGGCTTTGTACAACATTTCCTTTAATTACATGCTGCGGGGAAACAGGCTTTTAACATAAACATAGTTGCATTCATTTATTCAGCAGTTGCTCTTCAATAGAGCTTAATGGAGAAGGTTTAAATCCTAAATGAGTACACACATCTCTCAGCAGTGTTATGTCAGCAGCCACTGTGCTTTACTTAAAAGCAGTGTTTGACTGCTTATGTAATTTTTAAAGCTTTTGCCCAGTATTGAAGTTAAACAGTCTAAAACAAAACATAGTGTCCCCGAGTTTGAAAGTGGTTAGTAAAAACTGCTCTTTGTTAAAAGCTTAGAGAAGTCGTTTTACAGTATTAGGCTCTTGTGTCTTCATGCTGCTAATCATAGGGGTTCTTGTAAATTTCAGGTTGCATTTGCGATAAATAACTGGATTAAATACATAGCCCTGAAGATTCAGGGCCCTTTGAAAACATAAAATCAAATTTCGCCATTTTCATAAATTTTGTAAACTATTGTGCACATACCAAATGTCTCAAAAGATTATTGCTTTTACTGGATACCATTAGGTGTCGATGACTTACATCACAGGTCCAAATAGGTGGCATTTATTTTAATTATTTTGGTTTTTTTTTTTTTAACCCAGGTACTAAATCTCACTATTTGTTTGAAGTGTTTGGTATGTTACTGAATTTATCTATTGAACATTGATTGTTACATGAGATTCTGACATTAATGGCAGGTCATATGAAAATTCAGTATTAGGATTTTTGTTCCCGATCTTGCTTAACTTGTTTTGTTTTCTTAAATACTGATTTAAAACGTCTCTAGAATTTAAGGTTTTTCCATTCACATTTTTCCCTTTGTTTCCAAATGTTATGCTTCAGAAATTTCAGTTGGTGTCTTTTAATTAACTCTATAGCTCCATTCACTAAGCAAGTACTATTATCACTACGTATAGCTGCTTAGCTACGTGTGCATTTTTTACAACCACGTAACTATTCAGTGACTTTCAGTCACTGCTGAGACAACTTTGATCCATCAGTTGAGGCCATTCATCAGGTAATGTTGCTAGTTATTCCAGACTCATTTTGATTTGTACACAGGCAACATTTGGCAAGAGAGATCTCTGAATGAAAAGGAGAGGAATAAAAATTCTTCCAAAGTAAAAGCTTAAACAGTTGACATAGTCCAAATTAATTGAGTATATTTTAAAGGGACTGAAATTGAATAGAATCTTTGTGATTCTGCATTTACATCTTAGAGTATTGAAAAATCACATTTATTAAGGGTGATGTTCCACTGCATTTTTACTTGCTTCCCTGCACAAAAAGGATTAAAACAATTTTTATAACATTTGCAACTATTTTAATTCTATGATAATTATCTTGAAAAGTATATTCTGAAGTGGGTGTTTTAAGTTTTTAAATTTTGTCTATGAGCTTGAAATGGTTTTCATGTAATTTTCATGAGTAAGAGGGAGCCTTCTTTTGCTCTTACAGGAATGCTAACAGGAATGAATGAAACTTCTACTGTAATCATTGCTGCACCCCAGAATTTCACTCCCTCTGTGATCCTTCAGAAGGTTGTAGATGTAGCCAATGTAGGTGTAGTCCCTTCTGGCCAAGATCACATACACAGGTAGGTTCACCAGCATGTGATGTGGAGATAACTTGTATATATATGTATAATAGACACATATAAATATAGAATTTTAAGTTCATAGTTTTCCTTGAAAATAATAATGCCTAAACACATATTTAACCCCCTCTCTTTGTTTCTTTTTATTTTTAAGATTTTATTTAAGTGATCTCTACACCCATTATGGGGTTCAAACTTAAATCTCTGAGATCAAGAGTCACATACTCTACCCCCTGAGTCGGCCAGTCGCTCCCCTCCCATTGTTTCTGATGAGATATTTGATTGTTGGTTTGTGTTAAGACTCTCTTCCCTATTTTATGCAGTCCTTAATATACTGGGTTGTACTGTCCTGCAAGATACAGGCAGCGTACTTGCATTTTATAATAGCTTGGTGATTTGCAAAGGTACCTTTTGTAAGAGATGGTTGAAAATTTAGCCTATTTCACCAGATTCTGTGGATTTCCAGGAAGACCTGTTATACAAAGCAATGGAGTTGGACTTATTTACTTGAAACAGAGGAAGTTTGGGTCCTGTGTTCATAGTTCCTGTGTACAGCAGTCCCTTAAGGCTGCTTCCAGTAATAAGGAGCTGCTAAAAAAAATACAATATAGGGCCAAATGCAGCTTCTATATCTTAGACCAGGAATATCTTTTTTTTTTTTTTTTACTGTTTTTATTTATTTTAGAGAGAGAGAGAGAGAGAGCATGAACAGGAGAAGGTCAGAGAGAGAGGGAGACACAGAATCAGAAGACAGGCTCCAGGCTCTGAGCTAGATGCCAGCACAGAGCCCGATGCGGGGCTCGAACCCACGAACTATGAGATCTTGACCTGAGCCGAAGTCAGACTCTTAACCAACTGAGCCACCCAGGCGACCCTTAGACCAGGAATATCTTCACCCCTGAGCAGCTGAAGCATGACATCCAAGTCATTTGTCCTTAAAGGTACCAGAGAATGTGATTAATGTGGTTGCCCTCCTTGTGATCTTATGTGCGCAGTGGCTTGAATTAAATTAAAGATAAAAATGATCCCCTTAAACTTGCAGTTGTTACTTAGTCCTCTAGTAGCTTGAAGGAATTCATTAATTCCATCTTTAATTCCTCTGCCATCCTACTGTCAATGGCATACTTTTCCCTCTATGTATGTGTATAGAAAGTAAATTTAAAATCAAAGAGAATACCTTCAGATCTTAAAAAAATTTTTGTAGGGGAGCCTGACTGGCTCAATCAGTAGAGCATGCAACTCTTGGTCTCAGGGTTATAAATTCCAGCCCCATGTTGGGTATAGAGATTACTTAAAAATAAAATCTTTTAAAAAATTGTTTTAAGTTCATGCAGGGTAAGAAAGGCTTCTTACAAAGTGCTACAGTTGATCTGGGTTTTAGGCTTCTCACTGCCATTATTGGGCTTGGTAGTCTGGGGCAAGTTATAAGTTCTCCTTGTGGGCTTTACGATCTTTATCTGTTTGGAAAGGGGTGGCACAGAAAAGTAGAGATATTGAAATGAAATTCTGTGTTATCTATGGAAGAACATTGGTCTTGACTTCAGAAGAGCCGAGTTCAAGTTTTGATTTGCCATCATTCATAGTTGCCTATCTTCATCTAATTGTGACAGAGTGAAGACTACATGTGCTAGTCAAAAAACAAATTTACCCTATTTTTTGTTTTTGTTTTTTTGTAATTTTTTAATGTTAATTATTTATTTCTGGAAGAGACAGAATGTGACCGGGGAAGGGGCAGAGAGAGAGGGAGACACAAAATGCAAAGCAGGCTTGAAGCTCTGAGCTGTCAGCATGGAGCTGGACACAGGGCTCGAATTCATGAACAGCAAGATCATGACCTGAGCTCAAGTCCGACGCTTAACCAGCTGAGCCACTCAGGTGCCTGTTTTGTTTTGTTTTGTTTTTAGAGAAAGGTCCTTAATTAAGTTCTTTAAGAGTTCTGATGCTTCCATTTCTTAATTTCTGACAAGCCCCATCTATCTCACATAGGGTGATGATAAAATACTAAAATGGATATTAGATCATCACACTGGCAACACCATGCAAATACAACTTAACAGTGAATGCTATTCAGTACAGGGGAAAGTGAACAGAAGCCTTTTCAATGAAAATATTTTGGTTCTGAGTTTTCCTGTTGTAATTATTTTCTGCTTTATTTTTTTTTCATGATTATTTATTTTTGAGAGAGAGGAGGAGGGGCAGAGAGTTCAGGAGACACAGAATCTGACGCAGGCTTCAGGCTCTGAGCTATCAGCACAGAAACCAACTTGGGGCTCTAACTCACCAACTATGAGATCGTGACCTGAGCCAAAGTCAGACGCTTGACCAACTGAGCCATCCAGGCACCCCAGTTGTTTTCTGCTTTAAGTACTTCTTTTTACTCTTCTGGGTGATTTTCTTTAGCAGAAGTTGCTCTGTTTTATTTATGGATCTTTTGAATTACTGAAATTACTGAAACACCAAAATATCATGCATCAACTATAACTTTTAGCTTGTGCAGTATAAAATTATGATACTGACACATCTAGTATCCAGCAAAACTTCAGTCTTGTTTTAATATGTTCTTCTATAATATACAAAAAGACATATGGTAGCCCTTATTTATGTTGGAACTTCTAATTTCTTTTTTGTTTTTGTTTTATATGTGGGTTAAATTTTCTGAAAGTGATGGCAGGTTTCCAGATTTTTGTTTCTTAGAAGAAAATAGCCAATCTGCCTTCTGAAAGCCATCTAATACAAATGCTACCTTCCTGTTGGGAAACAGACTAAGAAAGATACTTAGCACAGTTGTGCAATTTTTATTAAAGCATAGTTTGCCTGTAACTTGTCTTGGTAGCCTGGAACTTAATGTCTGTTCGGGTGATTAAATTATAGACAATTCTCAGTTATCTGTACTAATGCAGGGGAGACACAGCTAAGAACCATTTATATCTGGCTTTGCAATGCATAGATCACCCTCAGACTTCATGTTCGTGGTCCTCACACACATCCACAATGTCTTGACCCTTTTGTAATCCAGCTGTATGATCAGCAGCCTGGTGTTTGGCTCTGTAACTTGGGGGAGGAGCCCAAGTTACTACAGGGTCAAAAATGAAAAAAAATGCCTATATATAATTAAGATTAGATTGTTCTGTTTAATTTGCCTCACAAGTCTCATTATATGTCATTGAAAATATTTTACATTTGCTCTTATAGTTAAAGTATGGCTATATTAATGTTTTAGATTTTAGAAATTTTAGAAATAATAAACAGAGTTACTTGTAGTTTTCTTACAGAAATTGTTAAAAATTATCATCCTGCATATGCAACATTTTTTGTCATTCTTTTATACTCAGTAACAAAACAAAAATGAACAGAACAGTTGTTAGTCAAATCAGTACCAGTGCCTTTCTTAATGCCATTTAAAATGAAATAGCATTACTTTTTATATTATGATAACAGAAATTGACAGTGTACTTGTTTATGAGTTGTGTTCATGTTTTTAACTGTAGTGCTCAGTATTCTGTTATCCTGTGGAATTGAGTTTATGTATCTAAACTTATATATTATTTAATTGTTGATAAAATGGAAACCCCTGTGAGTTTTTTGAGCAACTCCTTTATTCTTATGTGATGATTGTTTTTTTGAGTTAATGAAGAGTAGGACCAAAGCCATTCTTGTATCTACCAGTAGCAATTGATTTACGATTGCTTTTAAAAAAAAAAGTATGAAAAACATTTTAGAATAATTTATTCCGATTGCTTTTAAAATTTGAATAGGTTTTACATTAAATGCTAAGTTAAAAAACACTTAATATAAGAAATACCTAAGAAAAAGGGCACCTTCATTAATATGCAGAAGTGTGTAATAGTGTAAAGTAGAAATTTTAATTGAATACATAGTAGAATATGGTTCCTACATATCAACATAAAATGGCTTCCATTAAGAAAAAGCCAATTAAAGGAGCACAGGTTTTATGGAATTCATTTCAAAACCCAGGAACATTTCTTGTCTAATTAACTACTTTTCAAGATCAGTGAGAAAGTATATCTACTGTTAGATTATATGACATGTGCTTTTGAATTTCTAAATGAGCAATAGTATCAGAAAGCCAACAACCATACTATTGAAAGGCTCGATTAACTTTGCTTTCAATTTTGTGGTACTTGGTGATTAAAAAGGCTACTCTTTGAAAACAAAAATCATCCCATTAAGATCTACAGAGTTACGGTCAAATCGGTTATTTTCCAGATAATGGATAATACAGAAATGAAAATTTAAAACTCATCAAAAGACATTTATTCAATGCAGTTGAATATCTTCATGTCCTATTTTAGATATTTATATTAAAATATGTGAGATTTTATGCATTGTGAACATATTAAGATAGTACTAATAAACTGATACATAAATAAAATATACAAAGGGAAGTATGAATAGCAGTAAACCAGTATATGTATGGACTACAAAGGGAACATGTCCATATTTAATGTGTTTAGGGGAGGAGAATTAGACTAACAGTGGGAATCCTAGGTATATCCAGGACCAGGAAAAATTTCTTGTGTTCCTCTGAGAAAGAAGTCAAGTAAGGGTTTATGACAGGTTTGTATTCAAACTTAGAAACTGACTTGGCGTTTGCTTAATTACATTGCTTGTCCTCTGATAAAAGTACTAATATACAGTGACCAAACAGCAGAGATCTAAAAATATATAGCTCCAAAATCTTTAAGGTTTTCCTGTACAAAAGAATTCTATGGGAGGTTTGTGTAAAATTCAGATTCCTAAGACTCATACATAAAGGGCTCAGATTTGGTACATCTGAGGTAGAGCCCAGGAATCTGCATTTTAGCCAGTAGTCCAAGCGGTCATACGGCCAATAATGTTCCATAGTGTACAGTTTGAGACTGCCTTGAATTATCAGGAGTTAATTAATGGCAGCCACGTGACACATTTTAAAGTGTATTTTTCCTATGTTTATGCATTTTCTTTTTATAGATTAATTATTAAGGGATGCTAATAGACAAGATGTTTGATGTTTTTTCTTACAGCCATGCTGTTGTGCTCCGGCAGGAGTATGTTGTTGATCATATCAGTGTATTGCCGTCCTGTCTGTGTGACGGTCCTAGACCCCAAGGAAGAGTTTGTCTTTCAGCAGTCTCAGCCATTTCACATTTTAACCCAGTCTCTGGCCTTTCTGACGTTCAGTAACGTGGTGTTCAAAAGAACTGTCAGACTACCTACTCGTTTTGCCTTTTCATGAACAACAAATTGACGCTGTTAGGGGAAAAATGTGCTAATTTGAGTGAAAACAGAAAGCCTTGTCTCTGCCATGATTCTATTTTAGTTCTTGGCTTATTCAATAAGACCCTGGAACCGTTTTCATTATTAACTTGTATTCAGTACTTACAGTCCTCCTCCTGCCCCGTAGATATTAATCTGTTTGGATCTGTCACTTTTTTAACTTGCAAGTTTTGAACAACATATAACTTGTGTATAATTACAGTCTTAGTAGAATGAATGTTGTTTTACTATGGTTCCTAAGGTCCTTAACTATTAGGAAAGTCTGCTGCTGTGATTGGAACAGTGTATCCATGGCAACCTGGCAGTCAACATGTGTTTTTTTAACCAACATTTTTTTTTAAATTTACCAACATGTTAAAGAACAGTTTATTTGTTTCAGGTTGAAAATAAAAAATCTTTTTATTTAATTGAAGTTCATGTAAAGAACAACTTGTCTCATTTCTAGGCCTTTAACTCATCCAGTGAATCACTGTTATCATATACATGTTTAATGGTAATTAATAAGAGAAATACCGGTGTATATATTACCATTTCCATCAAAAAATGTGTTTATTGTGCAACTCTTCAGTCAAGTTGTTTTGAAGACTCATGACAGATTTTCTTAGTGCTAGGGTTACAAACATGAATGGCATAGTCACTTCTTGGTGGTGGTCTTTGATACTTCCCTTTCTCCTGTTCTTAGGTTGCTCAACATTTGGGTTATTATTTTTGTTTATTGTTTTATTTCTTTTCTTTTAGTAACTGTGGAATATTTAAATACCAGGTAGTTTTGAAGGGCCATAATGGAAAACCATGTCTTGATGCCCTAATTTTATAATCTCTCATACTACAGTAACCGTATTTCCCCAGTCTTAAAATGTTTTGTAAAGAGTTGTTAATATAAAGATGTCAGGCTTTGGTCTTTTCTATTGTATGACCAATTTGGAATCTCAAAAAGGGCTAAAGATTGGTGGAACCTATTTAGACATCAGAGTTCTTGCTCAGGTTGGTGATTGTCCACTAGAGGGCAGCACTGCTTTTTTATCTGCTGCTTTGATCTGCAGGCTCTGTGAACAGCATTTCATTGAAAAACAAATATGGACCTCAGTTAATTTTTACACGGAACGCATATTTGGATATTTCAGAAATAACCAAACTGCATTGCTGATTTTGCTTTAAAACATTCTTTAAGTTTTATTTAATTCTACCATTTGTGAGGTAATCTTCTGCAATGGAACAGTTTTACTAATAGGAATATATAACTGTTCTCATGTAGAAATGAGGTATTCTTGGTGATTTTTCCTTCTGGGTTGGCAATTTTATAAGGAATCAGAGAGAATGGGGTAAGAATTTATTTGTTTTATTATTTGGTTTTCGGTTAAGGCCCATCCCATCCCACCCCCACCAAACAGACAAACCAAAAATGCTTTGGAATAACTGGGATATTTCATGTCTTCTTTGAGGAAGTGCACTGGGATTTATTTAGCTTTTCTTTATAAAGAGAGAGAATGTGTCCATGACAGGATAGTATGGAGAACCCTTTTTTATACCATGTTTAAAGATTCGAATAGAATATAGAGTCTTAAATTATGATGGTAGCATATATTTTTATTTTAATTCTTTTCATCAAAGTGTTAAAGGAAAACATTACAGTATTGCTGGCTGATTTTTTTTAAATAGTAGGGAAAAACACATTGTTTGGATAAATTCTCTAAACTTGAATCATGTAATTTCTTGTCCTCAATAATATTTCAATTGTGTAATGGGCTTAAGTTTAAAATACTATCTTATAGTAAAGAAAATGGAATTTTTTTCAACTTAACAAATTCTCTGTTTAAAATGTTCTGTATTTACACAAAGCAATAAGGGTTTATCATTTTAAATTCTTTGGAAAATAATGCTCCAAATCATGACGCTTTGGTATTTGATGTTAGGAGGCTTATTCAAACCAGTATTTCTTACATATAATCATTGTGCGACTTCATTACACATTTGTCAACTTTGGACTAATTATTTTTATACAGCTAGGGCAGGGCACTGCGTCTTGTGATCGTCTTTCTTACTAATAGGATTCTGTCTGCTTCAGCAGGCAGTAATTGAAGGCTTCATGTACACAGTAGAGGGGGAAAAAAAAGTTTTAGCTTGAGTGGGTCGTTGTCACAGCTTCTGGTAACCAGTAGAACAGAAAACACGAGAAAATTGAACTCAGAATAGAAAAATCAGAAACCAGGAAGACTATCCAAGAGAAGAAAAAGCATGTCTTAGAGCTGTTGCATTAAGTGTAGCAAATATGATTCTACTTAAAAATGTCTGTGCTTATGAATACCCTGGAGATTGGTCCGGCCTCTCAGATAAATATTTTTTATTTCCTGTTGTCCTGTTAACATTTTAGTTGTGAAAACTGTTGAGTTGTAGGATTTCTTTTCCTTCTGACAAAGAACATTTATGGTCCATAGCCAGCTTGTCATAAATCTAAAAACAAAAAACAAAAGTGTGGTTTAAGCGCACGAGGGCATAAGGCCATGTGTTGTAGATAATAAATCTGTACAAATTTGTTGTTGTTATCTGAGCTGTTTTCCTAATTCTGTCAATAGTTAAGACAAATTAACTTTTTTAGAAGAGTGGTGTCTTCATTTAGGTTTGGCAAGCAGCTTATTTTGTCTTTTTCTTTACTTTTAAGAATTCTTATAGGCTTCAAAGATTAAGTGTCAGTTGCTAGAGATAATAGACAAAAAGACATGTAATGAAATGAAATATAGACATATCTAAACAGTTGTACCCTCTCAGTTGGTGATTACAAACAGCGAGTGCTTGGTGGTAGAATGAAAATGAAAAATTATGAAAAATACCTAGATGGTATCCTTTTAATAACATGGAGCCCATCATACGTAGGCAATACATCTTTAACTGTCACCCTCTTATTTGTCTCATTTGTGATGTTACTGGTGTTCGAGGTTGTTTGGCCTCCCAGAAGTCCCTTCCTGTGTTACAGCTCCATTCAACAAGGTTTTCTATTTTTCATTGCTGGTGTTCTTTTGAGAGAGCAGGAGGTGGGGGATGTTTAAGTTTGTTTAAATTTTTAAAGGCAGAAATTAAAAAGTTGTTATGACAAAGCACCAAGTCAAGATGCTTTGAATTACATAATAGTGCAGATTCAGCTACACATTTTGAAGGGAAAAATCTTCCCTCTTAAAGTTTTTGGAGCAAAAATAGATTATATGCTTATTAGGTAAATAAGAAACACACTAATCTTTCTGTTTGCTAATTAAAAAAATAACTATTAAAAGTACATTTACATACTGAGAATGCGTATGATCTAGAATCAGAGTACTTGGGTTCAAATTCCTGCTCAACCACTCACTGGCCGTGTGTGTGCCCCTGAGCAGGCGTCTCAGCTTCGGTGGGCCTCACGTCCCCCACCGATACAGTAACCTGCCTCCTAGAATCCAACAAGGACCCATTACACAAAGCACTTAATGAGTGGTAGCTGCAGTTACCACTGTGCTGATGGAAAACTTCACGTCTTCTGAAGAAGTTTTGCCGCAGTGTTAATCTTTGAGGTCAAGCACAGAGGTTTTGATGTCAGCCATTACATTTAGCATAGAAGTGTTTAACCCAGCCTGTCTTTATAACCAGTGTTTCTTACATCCGAAAGCTAGCTATGTGTTATTTATTAACTGGTAGTCTTCCCATAACTGTCTTTTCAGTGTATGTTAAAGCATAGCCTGTTCAGGCATTAAATGATTAATAAACTGGGGGGGGGGGGGGGGGGCTTTGCTTTTCATGGACCAAAACAAACCAGTTGTAATCATGCTGTGTTCCAATTAAATACATCCTTTTTGAACTGTGAAATGAGAATGTCAGAACATCTGATCTTCTAGTCTCCTGCTTTAAAACATTGCTTCTACCATTTGTGCCCATTCGAACATAGAGACCCAGGGAGCAGGCCGGAGCTTTTGCTCCAGCCTGCAGATTTTATGGCCTGGGTGATTAGCTTAGCATGTTTCCACTATGGGGTAAGCACCTGCCTCTTTTCTTTCCTGCCCCTAATCTTTACAGTATTGAGAATTCTGTGGTAATAGGATTTCAAAAACATGTACAAGACACTAATTTTAATCTCTGTAAACATACTGACATCAAAATTGACATTTATATATGCTGAGTTTGTATCATTATACCATCGACTCTAGGTTTTTAATAGAAAAGAGATAAAATGTGCCTTGGGGCTCTGCAACGCTGAAATTCAAGTGCTTTTGTGTTCCTATTCAGACATAATCTCCTTCTCTACAGTCCCAAGGCACAAGTGTTAAGTAAATAAAGGGACTAATAAGACTATTGTTTACATAATTATAACCCTGTCAGAAATAGGGACCTCTGCTGAAAGATGTGTTGAATGAAGATTTGGTGATGACCAAATCTGTGGGGAGAAAAGTTACACAAATGAGGAGGACCGTAGAGCCCCTTGTCAGACATACAGACCTGGTTTAACAGAAATCCAGACACAGGATTCTCCTGTGAAGCAGAAGAACCCCAAAAGTTTGGACAAAAGAAATGCATAAACTTTTAAGGGGTGATAGAAAAGAGAGTGAGTCATCTTAGGGCTGGTGACGTTTGTGTTCTCTTCAAGATGAAGTTAGGAAGCAGTTCCTTAGGTCTTGTGTGCACACGTGGAGAGCACACGGTTACTTACACTTGCTTCTCACAGTAGAAGAACTGCTCCGTCGGATTCCTTAAAGTCTTCAGCGTGTTTGGAGAGAGGAGCTTTCCCTGTTTGTAGAAAATACACGAATAAATGACTGCAAAGGTTTCTAACATACTTTATCAGCAAGCTGCTAGCTTATACTTTAAAAATGCAACTTTAAAATGTTGATAATATTTTCATATTAGCATATTTGTTTTGCTTTTGAGTCATTATTCTAATTATTGTTGGAAAACTGATTTTCATGATTCTGTCAGGTCAAAATAAAGGCTGGCTGGGTTTCCAAAAAGAAGAGTCAAATGTGTTACGTGATCTTAATGTCATTTTTGAAAACTCAAAGAAGAAATTACTTTTCATTTGAAGGGAATCTGCTTCCTGCTTAAGTGGCTAATATTTTAATTAAGTTGGGAGTGAAGTTTTTCTGAGTGTCTCCTGATAAACTCCCTCTTTTATGTCTTTTATGTTGATGGTAATTAAACAGATCCCTGAGGACCCCGCGGGCTCTGCGCAAGGCCCATGCTAATTGTCAGACATGAGACACTGACCAGTTGGTTTGCTCTTGAATAGTCCGCAGCGTGCTGTCAGCGCGGCAGTTTTATTTTTATGTATTGTGAGCTGTTGTCAGGGCTAACTGGGTGCCATTGTGGCTGAAGATGTTGCGCAAATTGAGGCAGATGGCTCAGATTCAGACACGTGTCATACAGAAAGGGGAAAGGGGATTGGCCCTGCAAAGTGGGGTCACAGCAGGTCACAGACCTGCTCTACACTTGTTAGTGTTTTCAAAAGCTCATGTGCGGCAACTTTGTTTTTCTCCAGTCATCCCTGCAATCAAACCCCCTCCTCCCTCCCCCACCCAAAATGTGTGGAACATGCTCCATGTGGAAAATGGAGGCCTAGGAGGGTACCGTCCTCTTCCTTCACGTCTCGGGGGCTCAACTGTGTGCGTGCAGAATGAATTAGCAGGATTGACAGAAGTTCATTGTGCCTCCAACGGCTTCTCAGTCAATTGCAGTGCTTAAAAGGCTAGTTTTGCTTTTAATTCCATGTAATTAGTAGATTCTTCATGTCTCGGAATTTGGTAATGGAGCCTTAGACCTCAAGTTTCGTCTATTCTAAAAGAAAAAGAAGTATCTAACGTTCTGCACATTTAAAGAAACGTAAAAAGGGGGAGTATGGTGTTCTTAGCTGTCACGTGGTTTTGTTGCATGTCATCATCAACATTAGAGACTGAATCTGAATATTTCACCATGCATGAATATTTGGATAATCTTGCATAATCATTTTCAGATATGAGGAATTAAAATTTCAAGCTCTTTGAGAAAAGTGCCTTTTCTTAAGATGTTTTAAAAATTAAAATACAGTGGTTTATTTTAAATGACCCTATGCATGGTGGAATATTAAATATCAAATGAATGATTCCAAATACACATTAATGGAAAATTATTCACATAAGTCTCTTGTTCAAACTAGTAAGTAAAATAGACTTCCTTTTCTTGTTCTGTTCAAAAAATGCACTAAAATTACTTGCTTGTGGTAAGCCTGGTGCTGGGCAGTTTATTGATTTTTTTCAGAAGAATGCTTGGCTTTAGGTTTTTGACAGTAGGGAATCTGTAAGAAATTATGGAGAAAAAAGAACTGTTTTAAACCTATTTGAATTTATGCTATCTCCGTTTTTCCTCCCTCATGATAAAAGCTCGCTCTCCCTCTCTTGTTTTTTTTTTTTTTCCTTTAGGTTTGCAGCTAAAACTGTGCACAGTGGGTCGTTGCTGCTAGTTACAGTGGGACTGAAGGAAGGCTCCACAGCACAGCTCACCATCAACACTGAGAAAACAGTGATCGGTTCTGTTCTGCTGCGGGAGCTGAAGCCCGTCCTGTCCCAGGGGTAACCTGCCTACATCTGGACTCCAGAATCTGGCACACAACAAAAGTGCCTGGCATCCACTACTGCTGCCTTTCATTTATAATAATAGCCCTTCCATCTGGCAGTGGGGGAAGAATACACTCTTGACATTCTTGTCTCCTGCTTTAGAATGCTAGTGTGTATCTATCGTGTATGCAATACTTTCCCCCTTTTCGCTTTGCTAACCAAAGAACATATATTTTACTGTCAATTTTCTCAACTCTTGAATCTATGTGGCATTTTCTCTGTCCTGCTACTTCTTCTGGCCTTCTCCTCTACCTTCTCTTTTTCCACAACGATGGACATGAATTGGGCATTTTAAGTTCACTGGAAATCATCCTCCCTCCCACTGTAAGCAAAAATTAGCCTAGAAATAGTCTAAATGGCCTCTGAGCTTGGTGTGTGAAAATTGGAAAAGCATACTTTTTAGAATTCAGAAATGGTAAGATCTCTGCAAAATTTTGTTCTGTGAATTTCCTGGTATTGTAATTGTTTATTGACCATGCTCATCATGAAATCATCTCTGAATAATAAACTAGCATATGAATAACATGTGTCTTTGCATTTTTAATGAGAAACTGTGTAATCCTGAAGTTCATATGCTGATATTTGTCTTAAAAGTAAATAGCTTGTTATATTCTGCAAAGAAGCAATTAAAGGTGTTTTATTATTGAAAGACAAACCACTTTCAAACCTGGGTAGATTTTCTAGTTACGTTACAGAGTAGTTAACTCCAAGAAAAAAATTGGCATATTTAATAACAAAAATCATCATGTTGTACAACAAAATGTCTCTGTGCAAGTGTGATTAGTAGAGATCATATTATAAGGCCTATTATACCTGCTGAATAAGTTCTCTGAATCTCATTGTTCTTTACAAATCTTGATACCCAACTTCGGTGGACTGAAACACCTTTGGAAACTAATCAGTATAAATCTAATTGTAGAATTTTTAGACACCTCTTACATAGCGTATCAACACTTTTCCCTGGAGTGTTTGTTTTGTGTGCTCACTTCAACAAGTTACTGTTTTTATTAAGATTATTCTCTAACCAGAGGCACCTTGGTGGCTTAGTTGGTTGCGCGTCCAACTTCAGCTCAGGTCATGGTCTCGCAGTTCATGGGTTTGAGTCCTACATCAGGCTCTCTTGCTTTCAGTGTGGAGCCCACTTTGGGTCATCTGTCCCACTCACTGCCCTTCCCCCCACTCACGCTCACTTGTGCACACTGTCTCTCAAAAAATAAGTAAAACATTAAAAAAAAGTTCTCTAACCAGAAAACTTTTTTTCTGAGACTTTTATACCCTTTTAAAACCAGCTGAAATTTTGTTTATCTTTCTGATACAAGGTAATACTCTTTCAGTTAGTATAAGCTAGTCATTTCCCCTTCCATAGAGCCACATAAGGATTTTTTTTTAAGTAGAAAAAGAATGTACATTGATGGAAACCTTGTAGAACATATATAAAGAGGGAAAAAAACAGAATGAAACATTCCTGGAAAATACATGTTGAGAAGAACAAAATAGATGTGAAAACATTTGTTTTCAAATGTGAGCTGGAGAGCAAACAAGGTTGTTAAATTGGCCTGCTCTCGCAGGATAGCAGTTAATCTGTGGCAGTGCGACACCCAGACACACCTCCGTAGTGCAGCCTGCTGACATTTCCTCTATTAATCCCATTTCTCAGGGCTTATTTCATAACACTTCGTTTTTAAGTCAACAACCTTTTTTGAATGTTTATTTAGTTTTGAGAGAAAGAGCGTGAGGGACCAGGCGACAGAGAGAGACACGCACACAGAATCTGAAGCAAGCTCCAAGCTCTGAGCTGTCTGCACGGAGCCCCACATAGGGCTGGAACCCACACACCATGAGATCATGAACTGAGCCGAAGTCAGTCACTTAACCGATTGAGCCAAAATGTTACAATGTTATAAAAAATTTGAAAGGCTAAGTACCTGTTTTCTGAAAAACGTATTTACACTTAATGCATCAAAGCAGAGGGAAAATGTATCTTGTGATGTAGACAGGTTCTCGTTAAATTAGGGCACTTCTTATCTTCGAAAACAGGTCATTTTATAGGTACCTATTTTTAAAGTAAGGAAATTTCAGTAGAACTTTATTTTTGAAAATGTTAAATATTTGATAGCTAACTTAGATTTAAAATCTATACTAAATATGTGGTATGCTAACAGTTGAAGCCATTTTAACATCAATAGCTTAATATCATTAAAATATTTTTCATGTAAGTGAAATTAAGAAAATGACCAAAATCCCAAGTTTAAGATTTGGTGGGGTGCCGGGGAGGGGGTTGTTCTTCCTTTTTTGGTACAATGTTTCAGAGTTCCTTACCTCATATTTCCTGTAACTTTATCATAATCCATGATTATCCTTAAATTGTTCCATTGAGTCGAGTTAGTCAACGTTGAATTCTTAATTCTAGCCATATTTTTTCATTTTAATGTCCACTTAATGGGACATTTTATGTACACCAATCTTGAAGAATGACTATCATGGTATATTTCAGCTGAGCCGCATATTTGGTGTCTCAATACATTTGCTTTGGTGACATTGCCTCATTTTTGGTTATCTCAACATATTTGCTTTATTATAAGAAAAGGAGAATGGTTTTATTCTGAAGAGACTGTAACGATGAACTTATCAAATTAAAGTACTTCAAATTCCCAGTTATCATCTGCAAATATTTGAATAACTTGATAATAGCTTATGAAAAGTTTGCCCTTGTAACCTTACAGGTTAAAAAGTTAGTTATTAGAGAAGACAAGAGTCCAGAATGATCAATAACATAAAGGGAGGTTTTGAAAAGCAATAAACTGCTAGCTAGAGGAAAACCTCTCTGTAATCTCTCTAACCTTATAGGGAACGGTGTTTAAAGGGGGAAAATCCTTTTTTCACATAACGAGAGGGGGTAAAAAACCTTATGTTATAATGCAAAATTAAAGTCTTACTATTTCCTTTCTATTTAAAATTAACAAAGTTACTATTTCCTTTCTATTTAAAGACTGTCCACTGTGGAATGTGAAGAACAGCAGTAGCCATTGTCGGGGGTATAGTAAAATACAAGATGCGTTCTACACCCGACAGGAAGCCACAGTCCCGGTGGCAGTAAATGAAGAAATGCCGTGTGGACCTCGCTAAGTCAGTGAGCCCTGGTCTGCAAACAAACTGCTTACATGCTAATTAGGCTCCCCTCCCCACCCCCACTCACTGTGAGTGCCAAGTCAAAGAGTTTTGAGTGAACTGTCACCCCCGGAGGTGCTGAGCCCATCTCTTCGCCTCCACCTCCCCACTTTTCACACAGGTGACTTAACCAGTCCAGCCATGATGGCTCTTCCATCAAGTGGAAGTCAGTTAACTGAAAGGTGATTACTGTGTAATCATGCACTTGCTTTTTTTTTTTTTTCTTTCAGAGAACATGACAGGGGCAGAAAGGCCAAGGGAAAGAGAATCTCCGTGCTGAGCATGGAGCCCAACTTGGGGCTCGATGCCGTAACCCTAGGATCATGATCTGAGCCGAAATCAAGAATCAGACACTCAACTGACTGAGCCACCCATGCCCCTGCTTTTTTTTTTTTTTTTTTAATCATCCTTTTCATTCCCTTTTGCCTTCCAGGTTGACCATTTACCTCAAGAAAAGTTTTCATGATCACGTCACTCTGTCCTCGAGATTTTAGAGGAACCAAAAAAAAAAAGCTTATGATAATGTTATATTCCTAGATGAATGGAAGTTGTGTGTTTACTAGAAAAACATACGCTTTAATGGATCATGAAATTTCCTTCCTGAATCTTCAGTCACCATCTCCTTCCTGACAAATAGCTTTCAGTGTGACTGAATGAATGCTTTACTCTCTTTCTTTCTTGGTAACATTGCTTTTTCCTACTACTTTTCAACTGTGTTTCAGAGCAAGCGCTATTTTAAGACCTGACCTGGTAAGTTAACTACCATGTGAAACTGGTGTTTGAATGAAAATGTTTTAGATTTCACATGATCACTTGACCAGCAAACTTGGAACACAGCTATTTGAAAGCAGAAATTGTTTCTGGGAAAAGTTGTGAAGCAGTTGCCCGATTGTCAGATCACACCGGTGAGAACTGCTGGATTTAGGGAAAGAAGTGATCAGCAGGTTAGAGAGGTCTGAGAAGGTTCAACTGTGGCAGTGAGGTGAAATAGGTCTTAAAAGTTGGATGGAATTTAGAAGAGAAAACCGTTTCTAGGAGTGGGAGGAGGAAGAATATATTGTTCTCAACTGAAGCCATCTCTTAAAATGTACTTTTGTGCAGGGAGCGGCATCATCCCTGCCCTTCTCTCTGTGCCCTCTTATCTCATCTTTCCACTCCCAGTCTCTCCCTGACACCATCCCCCAAGCCTCCAGCTCGATGTGCTGTGACAGTTTAGAGGAGGAAGCAATGATTGCGATACTACAGTGGGCTGCCTTGCTCTTGGAAACAGTGGAGGGGCAGGAAAAACAAGATTGGGAACAAATGAGCTAGAAATCAGGAGAAATCAACATAGTTGGTTCTACTCTCCCTCTTGTAAGCCAATTTTAGATATTTCCTTGGGGATTTTAGGTATTTCCTGTGCTTTTCAGTTATTTCCAGGTTCTAAAAGGAGTCTTTCTGGACTTAAAAAGTAGCTAACGAACATGAAGTTCCACTGGTGTCCTTTTACTGGTAGTGATTGTATATTTAAGTGATGTCTAATCTTCCCTTGTGTCTGTCTTTCTGGAACCAATTTGACACAGTCATTTGTAAATGTAATTTCTGGCTGCTTCTGTAAATATGTATTCTGAAGACCCAAACCCCTCAGAACTCAAATAGGGAATTACTACAACAGACTCAAACTTGTCTTTAGTGACATTCTGAGAGAGACACTGCTTTCTCATCTACAACCTTGAGTGCCAGGGACACCAAAGATGAGGCCTAAGTGTAGAAAAACATTTTTAAGTACTCTCTATACCCAACGTGGACCTCGCACTCATGACCCTGAGGTCAAGAGTCGCATGCTGTACTGACTGAGCCAGCCGGTGCCCCCGTGCAGAAGAATCTTTATTCTCAGATGCAGAGATGTCTAGAAAGCCTGACCAGCAGATAATTCTGCCAGTGGGCTCACTCATGTAAGCCCTTGCGAAGTGCAGGTGCCATACGCATGCTTGGGGAAAACGGAAGCCTCCCCTTGCCCACCTGTCTCATTAAGTGCCTGGGAGCAGTTGCCAAGGGTGGAGTTTCATAATATGAGAGGGAAGGAGGGAAGACAGATTAGCTCTGAAAATGTACCTCAACCAAGATTGTAATTTGTCCCTCCTAGAAGAGCATCTTCTCTTTTTTGAATTTTTTAATTTTTTTTAAGCAGTGTGATGAATGAGGGCTCTTGTTTTGCAGTAGGTCAACCATCTCCATGGATAACAAAGGAATTATTAAGACCATGACCTGCAAAAAGAAAAATGTTGAATTTTGCCTTTACAAAGTAATTTTAAAAAGGTAAGTAAAGATGGGCCCCTCAGCCAAAATTTAAACTCCCCATTTCTCATGAGTTCCCTATTATACTCTTATTCCCTTTGGTATTTAACTGTGAAAAGTTAGGAACAAGAAAAGGTAAGGTGTGAACACAAACACACTGCCCACTGGAAGTTAAAGCAGACATTTGGAGGAAACCAAGTATCCTCCTAACTTAAGGCTTTATTTTTGACTTAAAAAATGAAGCCGTCATGAAAGGGCCTCATATTGGCATCACATGGAAATCGCCACTACCCGTGGGCACTCTTTCCGTGACCCCCAGGACCTCCATTTTGCTCGCGCCTCATCAAAACCACAGGGCCTAAATAAAAATATTTTGTAAACAAAGTTATGGGAAGCTTCATTTTCTAATTGAAAGTAATTATGATTTCTGTGCTGTGGTGTAATTAACTAAAAAAAATGTTATTTGATGATTAAGATTCTGGAGTGAATTGTGTTCTTTGGGCTCTTGCACCGTTCCTCCATCAGGGACTTGGTTTCAGCGGTGTGCAGCTGCTGGAGTTGATTTACAGTGCTGCGGCTGTGGCTGGTCATAAATAAATCCTCTTATATAGTTGTTATGAACACCTGTTAGATCATCTGTCAGCAAAGCGCTGTTCACATTTATCATGGTGCGGTAGTTATTTTACCTCAATCCATTTCCAACTGACTCAGCCTCCATCGCTGGGTTACTATTACCACACCATAATCGCTCGTTCCCACTCCATGTTACAACTTGCAGATAAAAGATTTCACTACTTGGCCAAATTTCATAAATAAAGGAGCAGTTCAGTGCAGTAAAAGTTTATTTTTGTCGTCATTTGTCACCCCATTATTCTATAAATCAAATGGAATAGCACTATTGCCAGCTCAGGCGTTGCTGTCAGCCTTAGGCATGGAAATGGTCCGTTTCTTCCTTTTAGATGAGATGACATGTCTTTCAGACTTAACTGGCTTATGGCTTTGTTTCACCCATTTTATTTTATTACCCTCCAGAAAAAAATCCTTTGGGAACAGAAAGACTAAAGGAGCAAAATGGAAACAGAAAACACAGCCCACCATGCTGCTTAGCTCAGTGATCTGCATTTCCCCCATCCAGTCATTAGGAATTGACCAGCACACACCCCCACCACAGGCTGAATCCTTGACTCAGGGTGCTTCTCATAAACTTCTAAGGGGTTTGTAGCACGTCTGTGTTGGAAAGGCCATTACAGTGCAGAGTTATAGATATTGAAATTCGTGAAGTATATCCTCAGAGATCCTCTGGATTTGACAGGCCTTATGCAAAGAGAAAAGACAACCTGGTTCCTTTTCTAAAATGCATTTTAGTGGCTCGGAAGCTTTGAGAAGGAATGGTCACCCCCAGAGAGCGTCTTACCCCTTGGAGGTTTGTCAGCGTGGAGCTTTAGAGGAAGAGTCAAGATTTATTAGCAAGTTGTGAACTCTGTCTCGGGCATAAGTCTGAGGAAGGCAGTGTCCCTTGGTTAAAAGGAAGAGGACAGAAAAAGCTGAAGGGATGGGGTAATAGAAAAGGGTTTATAGTTGATACTATATTTCCGAGTTGGTTCTAATTCAGCTTACATTCTTCATAGTCATTATGTAGCTCATAAATTCAATAAAGTGTTTTACTGTTACTATAAAAATGACAGGAGGGGGGTTTTATGTTGTAAGTTTCCTTAGTTGCTCTTCCTGTTTTATGTTGAAGTTCTCAGGCCATTATGTCATTAAACTCCTTGGAGTCTGAAGGGCTCAGGCCCCTCCATATCTTGCCTTTTGAACGCTCGGCCATCCACCCAGGCTCAGTCAGGCCACTGGCCACTTAGAGCCAACTGGCAGTGGTGCTAGGAGAGAAAGGTGCTTGTATCTATTATTTCAGGACAAGGAGCTTCAGTCTATGACGCTGTGTACTGAGGAGTGGAACAGCCTAGGGGTTGGGCAGGGAGCAGCCTCAGAACACTTGAGGCGTTCTACATATTTGGAAGAAAGAGTCTATCAGGGGAACTTGTTTGAGGGGGTGAGGGATGAAGTAGCCCAAGGCCCTCTTTGGACCCAGGCAGGAACTGTTCCCTCTGTGAGTTAAGATTGGCCTTGGCCCTAGACTGCTTACTTGTTAACCTTTGCGTAGCTCCAAGTCCTTGGTAAAGTTCTAAGCAAATGCACAGTCAGAATCTTAACTGGGATTGTTTGATAGGCAACACCACTCTCTTTTGGCTGTTTTCTTCGATTCCGGAAGAAGCCAAGGGTACTCTGCCCTAGGAAACTTTGCTTTCTCCAGATGTTTGTTTTGAACAGAATATCCACATGGAAACAGCAACTACTAATTCTCTGGCCAGAGTGCATCAAGGCCTTAATCTAAAGCCTCCCATCCATCCAGCTGTCTGGCATTTGCTATTATAGGGCACCAACAGAGAAATGAGGCTGTGGCTTTATCACTGCACCCTGGGTGACAACTTGATTTTCTGCTTTCACCGCAGGCAGCAGCAGCCCAACATGATGGGGCTGTTAATTTGTGCATTTCATGGTGTCTGTCAGGGGGGCTGGGAGAGGAGGGTTTCAGGGGGAAGGGAATGGAGCATGTCCCAGCCGCGGAAGCACCTGTCTGCATTGACGGCACAGAGCACTTCTTATTAGCGTGCAGGTCTCTAAATGCAGCCCAGGGATGACAGCCTGGCATCCCAGCACCCACACACTGTGACAGGCGCCGGCAGCCGGTCCCATTGTTTGCCCTTGATGAGCATGTCATTAATGGAAATGGAAGAAAGTGAGGGCCACATCAGTATTCAAATAGCCTCTATTCTCTCTGCCATTCACCCGGCTGGCTCAGCCTGCCGCAGATTTCCTTCTGCAAGCTCCTCTTAGACTTTTTTTTTTTTTTTTTTTGGTAACAGATTTATTCCCATTGCATACAAATCCTTTCCATGTTGTTCCTGGTTTCTTCCAATCCTGTGTTTACACCCACCTCTTTAGACTGGATTTAACCAGATCAAAGGAGATTTGGGCTCTCATATATTGCAATGGTCTAATTAGCAAGTACATGCTCTTTGCAGCCAAGAAAATGCATTTTGCTACTCCTGGAGTCTATTTCCTGTGCCTCTTGAATCCTGCATCTTCTCTGGGGAGATGGTGGCTGCTCTGGCCACCACTCTCAGAAATACTGGATAGAGCTGGGTAGCACAGAATACAGAGTTTCTAACTTCTTCAAAAATGGCTGGCATGGCAACAATGCGGCCCTTTCTCAAGCTTAGTAAATTAAGGAGAAAGTAAGTAAAGCGCCCAGTACTGCACTTTGGAGGGAAAGAACTGTGTCTGCACACGATTATTTACAGCCAAGTGGAGAGTGACTGGGTCCTAAATACATGTTTCCGTCCTTCACATCCTGTGTTGGTCTGTTTGCTTAATAATGTAATTAGTGCTCAGAGGGAGAATATTGATGCTGCTGTCGGTGGCCCTTGCTCTTCTGTGTGCCTTTCGCCCACTCCTGTTGCCCACCTGGCTCTCACATTCCCTAGTTCGGTGGTTTCAACTGTGCGCCTACACACCTTCTCCCCTCCCCACACACTCCTCAGAGCCCCCTCTGCAAATATCTGCCCAAGTCCACACCCCCTGCCCTCCCCACACACGCTATCTTAGTCCTGTGTTTGCAAGGCTCACATCTTACAGAATCAGATAGGATGTTCGTAGATGAAGGCAGCAATGAAAGACCACCTCTAATTTCTCTCTGACCTTTCAGTAAGGAAAGGTCAGAAGAACTGTTTGCCATGCATTTCCCTAGCCGTGTCCCTTATCTGGTATTAATCTATCAGTGACTCAGGGTCTAACTCCTTAAGACATCACCCAGCTTCTGAACTGGTCTTGCCAGAGGATGAAAATAGAGCAAATGCCCCTTCCAAAATGCCCGGAAGTAGAACTCAAGGCTAGTTCTTCAGCGATGCAGTGTTCCCTTCTCACATCTCAAGATGAACAAAGCAATTCTGACTTCACCAAGCTATTTTCTCCCCAAAACACAGAAACTCGTTGAGGGAAAGAGCCATGCCTTTATTCCAATAATGCCGTCTCTTGATGGAGGTGCTGTGTGGCCTGGCTCAGAGTGGACTTCCACGGTACTGTGGGCCCTCGATGGATCTGGGGGACCCAAGAGCACATCTTCTCAGGTGTGTATCTGACAACCTACAAACCCCTCCAACCCTTCCCCAGTAGAAGCCCAGAGGGGTGATTATGGTTTAAAAAGCGAAGTCATAAATTGGGCTTTCTCTCCTCACTTGCTTTGTAGCCGAGGGAATCCACGGAGGGCAATTTAAAAGGAAAAGAAACAGGCTGAGAAAAAAAATTGCAATGCTTCAGCCTTAGTGTCAGAGTGATGGAAAATAATTTTCGCATTTGATTAATTATTAAGAGATCTGTTTAATAAAATATAGAGCATTTTTTCTCTCACACAATCATTAGTATGACCCTGGACCCCTATTTTGGAGGTGAACAAAAAGCTATTGAGGTATAACAATAAATTTTGTCCCCAAGGGTTTTTGCAGAAGTGGCCACAGGGCCGTCCTGACAGATTTAAGGCAGAAATCCCACAGCTGACACTGAAATGTGTCAAATGCAGTGTCTTCAGTTGGCAGGTCGCATGCGCCAGCCTCACCCAGACATGTGAATAAAGCAAAATCATTGACCTAGAAAGAAACTGTGCATTGGTAGGGCTATTTCCTTCTTGTTTTATTTATTTATTTTTTGAAAATTATCTCCCTAAAACATAGGTTCAAATATCTAGTATTCTTGGTAGGTTACTTTTCTCAAATGTGGCAAGTCATCAAGGAAGTCTCTTCTTTTTTGAATGTGTTATTTAAAAAAACAAACACCATTTTTCCATGACTCTCTTTATTAGAATTCAAATAGGAATATCTCCTTATAAGGAAACATCCTATTAGAAGGAATTAGATTTCTTTTCTCCCCAGAAAAAAATTTTTAATTTTATCTTTAATATTACTATGTGGAGTCTGCTTTATTCAACCTTGTGCATTTAAAATGGGTAACCTCTTTTAATTAGTTATATGAATATATATGCTAATTTTATAATGATTGAACAGACATTTCTAAGTTTGGGTTTTTTATGCACTTTGATTTGCTAGCTATTTTCAACTCTTGATCACACTATATAGAGATGGCAGCAAGAAGCAATCAAAATCAGGTGCAGATATGTTCCCACTGATGTCACTCCACGCATCTTCCATGCACCCTACCTACTGGTTCCTTTGGAAGGGTCACATCCCTTCCATTCAGGCGGATGTTCCTCTGGTGAAGGCACCAATGAAAGACCACCTCAAATTTCCCTCTGCCTTTGCAGTGAGAAAGGACAAGCCCTGTCCTGTGTGGGAACCCCCAGGAGCGTGGTGTTCTCAGGCTGTGCCCGATGGGCCAGAGTGGGGTCTCCTATGCCTACCCCTCCCAGCCTGCAGCTGTGTTTCTAGGCTTTCTGCCATTGCCCACCTATTTTGAAGACAAATTCATCAGACATTCTGGAAGGAATGTCTGCATTGTTTATCTGCAAATATCTTCACTCTCCTATCAAAGGCCACTCCTGTGAATGGAAAGCATAGCATGAAAAATGTGTTGCAAAGGTGGGGTGGGGGAAATAAGTGGGTCTTTCAGTTAACCTCCTGTTCCTTCACTTCAGACATTAGTGGGGAGCATGTGTGATATGGGGAGGTTAAGTGGCCCTAGCACTGTTACGATGGCCATGTGGTGATCTACTGGGACCAAGAAAAGCACAAGGGTCCTTCCTCCCTCTCTGGACCCCTAAGAAGCAGCTGATATCTAAGATCCAGAAGTAAACAGGGAGAAAATATTAAAACCTTTATTCATCTTTATTATTTATTTCATGCCTCTTCTATTATTGTATTTGCTTTATAATGCACTTAAAATATTGTAGTGGACAATAAATACATACACATGTACCATAATACATGTAGTTAGTGTCCCATGTATCTGTCGTCAGTAATACATCATAAATAGTAATACATGGGTGTAATATATAGCCAGCAATATAGGATCCAGCTTATAAATAAAAGAAATCTACTCAGTCAAAAGTGCTGGGAGACCACAGCACCACAGCGTGGCTCCCAGTATGCACTGCTCTTTGCCGCTAAAACAGTGAGCCCAAGATGGCATTTCAAGTACCAGGCTATTTCTCCATGACTGTGGTTTGAGAAGAGTAGGCAAAGAGGCCTCGGGAGGCACCGGGAAGTTGTTTCTACTGCCCAGACAATAATCAGACTTCTCATGGCCTCTCCCATCCTTCACCCTTTTTTTCCTCAGGACCATCTAGAGAACATTCAGCGTTCGGCCACCCTAACGAGGACACGCAGGGAGGAGGGTGATTCCCTCCGCAGCGGGTTCACCGTGCAGGGACTAATTACAGCCCACTTCGGAGAAGTTGGGAGGCAGGGCACCGAGCGGTGCCGCCTCCCTCCGATGGAGGAAGGCGGGGGCCACGCAGAGGGCCAGGATGGCATCTGGATCCATCTCATTAGGAGTGAGGAATGACTCATGATTCACAAAAGGTCATTGCCTACCGAGGTAGATAAATTACCTATAAGCCTTCAGCAGAGTTGGAGGACCTATTTGGTAAGGAAGTTTTCATTAAATCAAAGATTTTATGGCTTCTATTTTGTTGCATAGGAAAAGGGAAATAATTAGTAATTGACGAAATAAGTGCAGGGAATAAAAAAGTGTAATGTTATTCTAATAGGCCTTGTCTTGGTCTTTAACTTTTCACTTGCAAGCAGCATTATTTTTTAACTCAGATGTATAAAAACCATCCACACTGAGAAAGTGGAACCAATTGCAGTTAAACAATTGAGGGGAGCACTAACCAATAATAGGATAGGCTTCAAAATGCCATAAATATTGTTCCTTTTTATTGTGTTTGATTTTTGATGATTCCCATAACCCACTGGTTAAGATTAAATAGACATGTTCTTAGGCAATACTCACATACATTTTAGTGCTAAACTATATAAAGCAGAATATATATAGTTGACCCCAAATTGCCTGTTAGATGAGTTTCTCAGATGGGCCCCTATTTTTCTAATGACATTTCCATCTTGGGAAGCCTCCCAGATTAAAACAATAGTAACACTAAAATTAAAATTTCTCTAAGGGTGAATTTAACCTAAGCTATTGGGGTATCACTTTAGCTTATACATTAGGCACATTTTCATGGAATAACAAAGAGTGGAGTCCTCTTGTCAGCAAAATGTTTACCCCTCACATTTACATGGCCGCAGGGATTTCTTTTTCATAGGATTCCTGCCTTTTTCCTTTTTACCCCCAATTAAATCTGTTTTGGAGAGGATTTGTGCTCCTGTGAGATTCACAGGTTATCAGAAGTAAATGGTAAACAAAGAAAGATGGAAAATAGCTGTGGGAAAGATAAACAGTAGATTCACCCTGATAATAACCGTTTTTTTTTTTTTTAAGTTCTCTTCCCTAGATGGAGGGCCTCCTATGCTTGGTCTTCAGCTAATCATTTCCGACCTCTCTTAGTGGCCGCACAGCAGCCGGGTATTCGAAGACCTGTGTTCATCCGCGTTTCAGCAGTGAGGGAGCTGGTTTGGGGAGCAGCCAGCTCCTTGCCAAGTTCTACAGCCGGAACTGGGCCGCGGGCCTGTGCCAGGATCCGCCGGCTGCCCAGTGCGTGAGACAGAGCCCTCTGCAAGGAGGGGACAGTGTGGAATGGGAAGGGAACCTAAAGGTCACCCATGAGGTAAAGTGCGCTGCATGCGCCTGGAGCTTGTCAGTCGCTAAATTATGAACATCATATTAAAAAAAAAAAAAAAAAAACAGCAGCACCTAGGTGGCTCAGTGGATTAAGCATCCAACTTCAGCTCAGATTGTAATCTCTAGGTTGGTGGCTTTAAGCTCCCCGTGGGGCTCTGTGGTGACAGCTCAGAACCTGGAGCCTGCTTTGGATTCTGTGTCTCCCTGTCTCTCTCGCTGCCCCTCCTCCCTCCTTTCTTTCTGTGTCTCTCTTTCTCAAAAATAAAGGAACAGTAAAAAAAAAAAAAAAAATCCACGTAGCAGGTATTCTCTGCTATAGACTGGGAAAGAAGTGGTGTTATGTAAGTGTGTAAGGAAAATGCAAACGTTCCCAGGACTAGTACCTGGTGGCAGAACCTGTGACACTACTTCTGTTTATGGATACTTCCAAGAGCCCCGTTCCCCAGTTTCCCTCAGTTCTCTAGCTAATATAGTTTTAATAGTATCAAATAATGACATTCATTATTTTAATGTTTATTTTTGAGAGAGAAAGAGAGAGCGTGAGAAGGGGAGGGAGACACAGAATCTGAAGCAGGCTCCAGGTGCTGAGCTGTCAGCACAGAGCCCAACTCCAGGCTGGAACTCACAAACGTGAGATCAGGACCTGAGCCGAAGTTGGATGGTTAACTGACTAAGCCACCCAGGCGTCCCTCAAATAATGACATTCTTAAGCATTTCTCTAGGGAGACTATTCTACTCACCAATAGATCGCACTGTCAGGGAATTTTTATGAATAACTTTATTTTTTTCTAAACTTCTTCTCATCGGAACACTATGAATCTTGAAAATGAGCAATTGGTGAAACACGCTTGTTTCCTTGTGACCCTCAAGATGTCAGATGGCTGTCAGTGACCTTAGTGGAAGGTGTGTCATTTACTTGCTTCACCACCCAGTGAATGACATCCATCAAGCCTCCCTCCCTCCCAGGCCTTGGTTTCCTCAGGGAGATGTTGTGAAGAATTAAGAAGTGACCATCCCCTTAGAGTCCCTCTTCCTCTGGCTGGACTCAGCATCATTCAGCACAACACTGCCCAGCCTCTGGACCTCGGGTGTGCAGGCAGGTAAATGCCCTTGGCAAGTTCTTCCTCCAATAATATTTAAACCCTCTACAATACTTGACATCCCTCCAGCGACTTACATAGCTAACCCAGTTTCTCTTCCCCTTGGCTTCCGAGTTTTGCATGCCCTTTCTGACTTCAACCACACAAAAAAGGTAGTCCCAGGATCTCTGGCCAAATTTACCAATGTGGAGTCTCCTGAACCGCTGAAGAAATAGGAATCCTAAGGTCTTTTATAGAAATTTAATGACTCTTGAGAAATCTCCTAGCTTAGCTATTTTGCCCCAGGAAAATTAACATTGCATTACCCTACCTACCCTCTTATACTGCATTTGGCAAGGGTAATAGTTCATTTTAAAAGTAACAAATATTCTATTTGTATTTACTTTTTATGCCACAAACAATGCATTTGGTATTGAGTTGCATAGGGCTCCAAGAGAAAATACAATTAATGAATAGTCACAAGGTTGCTAATCTGATCAATGCTGGGTGATAGGACATTTAATCTGATTGTCTGTGACCACAATTGCACAGAGCCCGTGGCAGCAAAGAGGACCATGTTGGCTGGCGGGAGCATTTGTAGATTATTAATTACTTGAGGGGTGGGGGCTGTGATGAAAATAGATGTGGAGAACAGAAATGGTGTCTAGCAGGAGGAAAGGTGCCGGCTGCGGGAATCTAACTCAGGGAGGTTATCCCACAGAAAGTGTGGCATGATTTGTGCCAGTAACCCTGTGTACAACCCCACGTTCAAGATGAAAACCAAAACCACTGTTCATAAACCCCACATCTCATTCGGGTAGGTGTGTGGACCGCAGCAAAGGAAGCCATACATGGTGGCAAAGGGTCACACCAGTAGTTAAAGAAGATCAGGGGTGGGGAGCCTGGGTGGCTCAGTCGGTTAAGTTTCCAACTCTTGATTTCAGCTCAGGTCATGATGTCATGGTTGTAAGACAGAGCCCTGTATAAGGCTCTGTGCTGACAGTGTACAGTCTGCTTGGGATTCTCTTTCCTTCTCTCTCTGCCCCTCCCACCACTCACATGCACTCTCTCACAAAATAAATAAACTTAAAAAAAAAAAAAAGGCCAGGGGTGTGGCAGATGCACTGTCAAAGGCACTGCTCTGGTTGGCGATATCCATAGTGATCATCAGGGTACATCTCTGCTGAAAAATGTAGACTCTTCTGCTTGCCAGGGATTAAAGTCTGTCAAATGTCTAACCACTGCCCAGACCAGCCTTGCAATGCCTCAAGGCCAGGGGCAGAGGGGAAAAAATCAAGGAACCTTCCTCTGCATCTTCTGTCATATACCTGGAGGCTATCTATAGGGCCAGGAACAACCTGGAAGGCAAGCTAGCCAGGCTGGGGCTGACTCACACTCCTGAACTGCGCTTTCCTCTCTCCAATCTGGAGGACCCTCTCCTGAATTCAACCCACACCAGACACCTTCTTGAGACGGGAATGTTATAGCCCAGATGTGTGGCAATGAGGACCACAAGTTCTCTGACTTCAGGGGCTCATAGCTTGCTGAGAGAATAAGACACAAAAACAGGCACTTATCTGGGAACAGCCCAGAAGGTCACTGGCTCTCTGTGTTGATTTGATTTTTTTTTCCAGTGCTCAGAACCAAGGCCCTCCATGGCCTTTTCCAAAAGCATTCAAGGGCCTCTCTTATGCCCGCCTGGCATGGGTAGCCCCCTTGTACCTTAGCACACCATATCCTTGAACCCTTCATAGCGCCTCAGCCACATTTTGATCAATGTTGCAGCTAAGTGTGCAAACCATCATGCCAATATCTGACAGATCGATGGAAGCCCCTGAATGCCAGGCTGACTATGAGGTCAGTGGGAAGCCCCGGAAGGTGTTTGCTCAGTGCATGTTTGGGGCTCCAGCCCTCTCCATGCTCTGCCCTTAGACATTCCCTTGCTGGCTGCTGTACTTGGCCGCCAGGGCCTCACGCTCCACTTAAACAGGTGCGGACGGAAGGGAGCCCTCGAGGGCTCCCAGGAAGGCCCACGACAGCCACTCCGAGGGAGAAATAGCCATTCTCTCAGCAACTCAGTGGCCGCTTTCTTTGTTGGTTCCTCGCTCTGCCAGGATGCCTCATTCTGAGCTAATGAACAGCTGAAGTGTGCAGATGACGAGAAAAGCAGAGAGTGTAAGCCCTGATCGTAAAACAATGTCAGCAATACAGGAGGCTGCCTGAGCGGAAAAACAGCTCTAACCTAAAGAGTCTTTTCAAATGCCTAGTTTTGTTCTGAAGTTGCCTGTCCGCTTATCTCCTCTTGTTTTTCTTTTTTCTTTTTCCCTTTAAAACCATTACAATCAAGCATTTATTAAATATTGAGGTCAGGGGAAGTACTTGTATGAGCTATTCAGACCCAAAATCCTCAAAGAAGGAGGATGGGACGCTGATGGTCTAATTGATTTTCTTCTGGAATAAAATTAAAAGCAAGGCAGAGAGTAGCAAATAGCACTCACCTTTATTGCATGCCGTGGAGCTTGGTAAATAGAGGGCAATGTTTCAGTGTTTGGTTTAGGGTGAAGGAGGAGGGTTATTACGAGAAAATGAAAAACAATTAGGTTGAGAAACGAGCGGGGGCGGGGGTGACTGGGTGGGACTCTAATGTGAGGCGGCTCCAAGTAGGCCGTGCCTCTCTGGTCTGGTGCCTGGTGCCGTGGTTGGGGGACAACCAGTTTTCCCTCTGAAAAGTGTGTTGCCTCTTTGCCTCCTGGCCTCTGCCTCCAGGTCTGTGGAGCCAGACACTTCCCCTTGTAGAATGTAAACGAACCCCAGTGCTCTCCCTGCAATAACTGTGAAATGAGAAGCCATTTCTTCCCTGTTAACTAGAAAAAGCCCACCCCTGTGAAACCGGGTTCCCAATGCCTGTGCACTGCTAATGGAATTTTTAACTCGACCTAACCGCACCTGAAGGTAATCAGCTCTGGGCCAGTTGTGCATTCGAAGTCCCTGTCAGGCTGACAGGAGGGCGGAATTAGATGGTTTGATAACATTTCTCTCCAGGGCCGCATTTTAGCAGTGGTGGGGCAAGAGCCCCAGGGAAGGTTTTGTCCCATTCCCCCACTCTCTCTACCAAGATAGGGTGACGTGGCCCCACTCCTGTCCTGATCTGGGTGCCCTGACCTAAGGGAGCTGCGCTCTTGTTTTCAGAACATTACTTAGGCCTTTCTCCCCCCGGGGAGACAGAGGGTATTGAGGTGCAGGGTGTTAAAATATGGCTCTGCCCTCTGAAACCTTCTTCAAACAAGGGTGTATTTCTAGCAGGAAGCAATTTGTACATTCCAATTTTTGGTGTTCACCGCAACTCTCAAGTCACAGAATGTTTTTAAAATAGTGCCCACCCTCCTACACTGTTGGTGGCAATGTAAACTGGTGCAGCCGCTCTGGAAAACAGTGTGGAGGTTCCTCAAAAAACTATCCATAGAACTCCCTTATGACCCAGCAATAGCCCTGCTAGGGATTTACCCAAGGGATACAGAAGTGCTGAGGCATAGGGGCACGTGTACCCCAATGTTCATAGCAGCACTGTCAACAATAGCCAAATCATGGAAAGAGCCTAAATGTCCATCAACTGATGAATGGATCAAGAATATGTGGTATATATACACAATGGAGTACTATATGGCAATGAGAAAGAATGATATATGGCCATTTGTAGGAAAGTGGATGGACCTTG
>NC_043705.1:54965474-55013765 GCF_006229205.1 Suricata suricatta | reverse complement strand
AAGGGAGACTACTGAATACTGGAGATGAACCATGGACTGAAGGGGGAGGGGGAAGGGGGAGGGGGGAGGGGGGAGAGGGGATGGTCATGGTGGGGGGCACTTGTAGGGAGAAGCACTGGGTGTTATATGGAAACTAATTTGACAATAAACTATTATAAAAATAAATAAAAAATAAAATTAGGGCAAGAAACATAAAAAAATAAAAAATAATAAAATAAAATAAAATAAAATAGTGCCCAGTCATTGAAAATGCCAGCCAGGTGTTTTGAAGTTGCTTTGTACTCTTCGGATGCAACCGAATCTTCACCGAGGGAACTTTCAAGAAGCAAGAATTTCAAATAGAAGGCTGAGGCAATTTTAAGAGGGAGACTCTCTAGTCATTTGTGTAGCTTCTCCGCTCCCCTCTCCTGTTTCTAATTCCATCTTAGAAGCTTGAAAATACAATTTTTTCCCTTTACCAATTTTGTGTTTTTCTATTTGGCAAACATTGATTCTTTTCTGTGTCCCAAATGGAGGTGAAATTAACTTGTCTGTCTGTTTCTTAAACAGAAATAAATAAACAACTTCAATATGTATAGTCCCAGATCCTGCCGAACGCCTTTTGCGATATGCCAATGTCACCGAGGAATGTCAGCTCAGCACCATGGTTAGCATTTTACAATTGCTGCAGAGCCACATGTTGGGAGAATAACAAATGCTATTTTGTGCCCCATGAAAATTACAGTTGAAGAAAGGGAATTTTTCAGTCATATAGCAGGAAATTAAAAACAGGAGTCCAGGAGACCGAGATCCAGACAACTTTCTTCCTCAGGTAACTAATTTTAAGATCAAAATTGAGGTCCAAAAGATATAATTAGTTAATTTAGTTTTACTTTGTAAAGGCTTTCCCCTCTAAAGTTTTGTATTATGAATTCTCTTTAGGTGAATTTTTTTAACCCAATTCCCAACCTACGAAATGATTGACATTAATAAGTTAAAAGATAAGTCACCCATGAAGGGAGATGTTTGCCTAACGTATCTCATGAAGGAGTTGTATGTAGAATATATAAAGACCTCTGATGATTCAATAAAAAGACCAGCAATTAAAAAATGGGGCAAAAAAAAAAAAAGATGGAGAAGACATTTCACCAAAGAAGCTAAACAAATAGCTAATCGGTGTGTGAAAATGTGTTCAACACCACTGAATAGCAAGGAAATGCAAATTAAAACTAAAATGAGATCTCACTACCTACCTGCTAGAATCACTAAAATTAATAAGAAACACCATATCAAGTGTTAGTGAGAATGTGGAGGAACGGGAACTTTCTCATAGCCTGCTAATAAGAATGCAGAATCATCCAACTATTTTGAAAAACTGGTAACCTGTTTCTTAAAATGCTAAACACATAGGTATCACACGACCCATCAACTCTACTCCTAGGTATTTATTCAAGATAAATGAAAACAGGTCCACACAAAGATCTACAAGGAACTGTTTGTAGCACCTTTATTCATAATTGGCCCAAAGAGAAAACAACCCAAACGTCCTTAACTGGTGAATGAATTCAGAAATTGTGGTATATCCATTCAATGGAATGCTATACAGCAATAAAGAGGAATGAATTAACAACCCACAACAATATGGATATATCTCAGAAAAATCATTCTAAGTGAAAGAAGCCAGAAGACACAAAATACTGTACATACTGTGTAATTCCATTTATATGACATTCTAGAAAAGGCAAAATTACAGGGACAGAAAACAGATTCCTATAATGAGGCACAGGGGAGGTTTTGTGGCTAATGGAAATGTTCTATATCTTGACTGTGATAGTAGTTATACAACTGTCAAAACTCATCAAACTATATACTTTAAATGGGTGAATTTATTATGTGCAAACCATACCTTGATAATCCTCACTTAAAAAAAGAAATTGCCAAGACCTGGCGTGGTAGATTAAATAATGGCTCCCAACAATACCCATGTTCTAGTCCTTGGAACCTGTGAACGATGCCTCATATGGTAAAAAACGGTGTTGCAGGTGCATTTCAGTTGAGGATCTTGAGATGAGGTGATTATTCTGGATTATCCTGATGGGCCAATCACGAACGTCCTTATAAGAGGGGAAAAAAGGAAATTTGACACAGAAGAGAAGACCATGTGACAAGCAGAGTACAGCAGAGTCAAAGAAGGGTTGGAAGATGCAAGAAGGGGCCACGAGCCAAGGAGTAAGAGGAATACAGCTCTAGTAGCTGGAAAAGGCAAGGAACAGATTCTCCCTTAGAGTATGATCCTACCACTGCCTCCACTTAGGCCCATTGAAACTGATTCGATCTCCTGACCTCTACAACTGCAAGAGAATAAATTTGTTTCAGTTTAAGCTACTAAATCTGTGGGAATTTGTTACAGTACCCATAGGCAACTGATACACTAGCAAACAAACAATAGCTAGAACATATTGCAAGAGTCGTGCTCTCATTTAAGGAGGGGCCTGATGGCTTAGATCAGCATCTTTAGATTTCAGTGTAAGAATCATCTGAAGTGCTTTTTTGAAACGGAGCAATTTTCAACCTCCCATTCCACCCCACTCTCACCTGCTTTTCTGTGCCAACCTGATTTAGACAAGAGGGCAGAGCCTGGGCAACTATATCTGGGTCTAGTGCTGAGGCCCCAAACTTTAGGACACTCTGATCTAGATATAGCATTCTCTGTTCCCATGCTCATAACTCAATATGATCATGACTTCTCTTTCTTAAGTAGATCACCTTGTTCCATACGTGACATTTAGCAGGCTTTCAGCAAAGGGTATTTATTCATCTATTTGACAGCTCCATAAACTCAGACTTCTCCAATGGCCTCTATGGTTGTTGGGTAAATTCCACATTTGTTATCCTTGCTATATTCCTACTCTTCATCTAATTTTACTAAAAGTCATCGGTATAGGAGCCTATTGTGGCCAGTATGTCAGCCATCTTACTTTATAAACCCCATGGCTTCATTTACTGTTTTTGGATTTTAGAAACACTAATAGCAGATGGGCTTTCTGAATCATGAAGGGGAGGCCAGGTGAAACAATTGTCATAATGTAAACATACACATATACACACACAGACTGGAAATTGTGGTTTTTTGTTTCTTGTTTCTATATTCTAGCTAGCCATGAAGTCCAGAGCTCATCTAGATAAAATGCTAGCATCTGGCAGAGTCCCATGGACAGCCACGTACCTCCCTCTTAGGCATCCCTTAGCCCACCAGATGCCACTTCTCTCTGCCCAGCCGACATTCCACACTGGTTGGAGGAAACCTCCTATAACCAGGCACGAGGACCAGCCTCGAATGGCAGGTCAGTTTTCACTGCAGGAAATGGGTAGAGACCAACCTGAGGAGGTTTGCATATTAGTGATGAGTTTACTGCACTTGACTTTCAGACTGATATAAAGACTGTGTCAATGATGTGAAATCAGTAGAGCTTGAGACCTCTCTCTCTTTGCTTCCACTGGATGATAGCTAAGAAAAGCCTGCAAATGTCTAGGCACTAGTGTAAGATCCATTTAACTCGATTAGTGAAGCTGGCAGTTTGCATAGTCTGAAACACATCCAGTGAAAACCCATGCCCTATCAGATAACAATTGAGAAGAAAAAAGTGAGATAGAGGAGAGAAAGAGGTAATTTTAAGGCCAGAATTACCGAGCAGTTCCATTTGTATGCAAGCTAGTTTATGTGTCCATGAGAATCTGCCAGGCTGCTCTAGCAATTTTACCAACGCATTGCTCTACCCATGTTTATCAAATATTTAAACATCCCATTTTTATTGAGCCATAATGTCTGTTGAATATGTAAGCAAAAGAAGAAGAATGAATTTTCTTTTTCACAGCAAGACTACAATGGCAACTCTTTGCTCACGATCTGTTCCCATCTGTACAATAAAGTCACATTTGGATTCTCATATTTGCTAGAAAAAAAAAGAATCTTTCTCTGTCTTCCATAAATACATATTATCTAAGTCCAGATCAACTGATTGATCTATCACAACATTAATTGATCAGCATAGCATCTGTCTGTCCATTTATTCATCTGAGAGAGAAGCAGATGACATATAATTAGCTCCATAATGGAATAACACTTTTCCTCCAATTAGCATAGCCGTGAATGTGATAGGAAGGTTCTAGTTCTTGAAGGTAAGTAAACATTTATTATTTCATTGTGTCAGTGCTAGCACATCAGTTTGGGGACTGAACCTCTCCTGTTTAAGACAAATATCGTCGGTCAGAAATATTTGTTTTGAGTGTGGCACCTATGATTCAGTCTGTAAACCTCCACTGCAAAGACTGCAGCTCCAGTAAACGAAACCAGTGCCCAGACCACCTTGCTCATTATGATGGACAGTAATCAGTGAACTAATGAAACGACTGCAGCTGAAATCGCATTTTGCATTCACAGCAGCAATGGAAGAACGAATACGCCGTAGAGAGGAACATACATATTCATTTTCCCTCTCTACGACATGCCGAACCTCGCTTTCTCGCCTTCTAGCTGTAGGGGAGTCAACACAATGTTTGATGCATCGCAGTACAGTGGCAAATCATGTTTGACAAAGTAGACGGCTCCTGCTTTAGTGCTTCCCATTCGCTGGGAATAAGCAGGTAGTTTGTGAGTGTCTCCGTGGAAGAAGAAAGAATCATAATTCCAAGCCCAGAGGTTAGGAATTTATTTTCATGGTGTCAAAAGCATATCTTAAAGATGTAATTGTGTGTGCCAGGGTACCCTGGCTGGCGGGGTGCACGTGCTCCTTAATAGCAGAAATAGCCGGGGTTTTATGACACAGAGTTTGGGTCAAGAATGAAAAGTTTTGAAGATTTACATTTTCCTCCCGCATTGACCTTTGGGCTTTATTCCTTAATTAAGCAAAGGCATGGCAGCAGAAGGGAGTATTCCGGGCCTGCTGTGTCCCCGGGGCGTTATGAGATCCCAGACACAGTTAAGCTATCTCAAGACAACCATGTTCTCTGGAGTTACTTTATTGCTATTATAAAAAATCTTTATTATGGGAAAAAATATGTATTTTTATGCCAGAAGAAGATGAAGATGACAGTTAGGCTGTTGAATGGTAGTTTCAGTTGAGCTTCATGCCCACAGAGATTGTAAAACACCCAAGACTCAGGAAGGCCTCCTGATAGAATCTTAAGAAACCTAAAGGGGTATATTAATCTTTGTGAAATTCATAGTTGGAACAGGCTACCATTAACTGGCACTTTCCAGTTATCAAGATATTTTATGAAACTGAAAAAAGTCCTATTACACTGGCTAACAGGGCCAACTTTGAGGGTGTGGCTAATGAAATAATCTCTTTCCAGATCCTCTCGACTGTAAGAACCTTGAGATCCTGAATCCCCAGAGATGTTTGCTGCTTTGCTGACGTGCTGCCTTGCACGGCCCTTGTGCAGAGCTTCTGTGTGAGTTTGCTTTTTCTTTACTAAGGAAAAGAAAACTGGTAATAGAGAGGCTGCTCTTTTCTCTTTAAAAACCTGGTGCTTTTCAACTTGATTTTGTATTGTTTTTAAAGCAAATACACTGCCCACTCCCTTCTGAAACAATCACCTTTGCGTAAACTACTCCTACCTCTTTCCATCAGTGTTTACCAAAATAAGACACCTTATTTAAAAAGGTTTACTCCTTAAATCTTGCATCATCAGGTTCCTTTGCTACCAGGAAAAGTTCACGTACTTGCTTATGGACTAGTCTTTGGCTTATAATTTGTATTTATTCTCTCTGATTTCGAGGAGTTTGGTGGTTCTCCTTTCATTTTCTCTTGGCTTTTTTTTTTAATGTCTATTTATTTTTTTGAGAGAGACAGACAGAGCACAAGAGGGGGAGGGGGAGAGAGAGAGAGGGGGAGACACAGAATCCGAAGCTGTCCGCACATAGCCTGACGCAGGACTTGAAGTCACAAACTGTGAGATTATGACTAGAGCAAAAATTGGGTGCTTAATTGATTGAGCCACCCAGGCACCCCGCTTCTATTGGTTTTTACTGATGGGTCTTCTAGGGCTGACTCCCAGGAGTTCACCTGTCTTTTATGTACCTGTAGCAAAGGAACAGAGAGAATTATTTCCCTAGTTCTACCCATGGGAGGGAGAGATGAGCTGGGGCTTCGCACCCGCACTTTCTGTTCTGAACAAGGCAAGTGGGTCACCACTGTCAATGAAGGTAACAGAAGCAGGAAACCTTTAGTATCTTTTGGTTGGCAAAAGGGTCATGGTTTCTACATTAAAAAAGACTGAAACTAGTTTCTTCTTCTTCTTTTAAATAGTTACTTTATCCTCGGAGTACCTGGGTGGCTTCATTCAGTTAAGCATCTGACTCTTGGTTTCAGCTCAGGTCATGATCTCACGGTTTGTGAGTTCAAGCCCCACATCGGGCTCTGCACTGGCAGCATGGAGCCTGCTTGGGATTCTCTCTCTCCTTCTCTCTTTGGCCTTCTCCCACTTGCACTTTCTCTGTCTCTCTCAAATAAATAAACTTAAAAAAATAGACTTTATCCTCACATCGCTCAACAGATTTCTCATGAGAAAGTCTGCCGATCCACTTGGCCCAAAATCAGCCATCGAGGAAGGGGGTGCTGAGATCTGTATAGGTCAGTCTCACAACACACATCAGTGTGTACTTAGGATCTCTCAGTCCTAGGCAACAGTTTGCTTTTTAGCTATTTTTTCAGTACAACAGAACCGTATTCCAGAAATTTGGAATGGTCCTTTGAGTCATAATGAGATTGCGCTATTTGATCCAGCAAGTTATTTGTGCACAGCCTACTTTGGGTACTGCTCAGTGAGGAGGCAGCAGGGAAGCTTCAAGATGACACACAGTCCTTGCTTCTGTCAGGAAGATCATGGTGTTGGGGCAACTGGGTGGCTCAGTCATTAAGCACCGGCTTCAGCTCAGATCATGATCTCATGGTCCATGAGTTCGAGTCCTGCATCCAGTTCTGTGCTGATAGCTAATAGCCTGGAGCTGCTTTGGATTCTGTGTGTGTCTCTGTCTCTGTACTTCCCCTACTTGCACTCTGTTTCTCTCTTTCTGAAAAATAAATAAGGCTTAAAAAATATTTTTTAGGGGCGCCTGGGTGGCTCAGTCAGTTGACCATCCGGCTTCGGCTCAGGTCATGATCTCGCAGTTTGTGGGTTCGAGCCCCGCATCAGGCTCTGCACTGATAGCTCAGAGCCTGGATCCTGCTTCGGATTCTGTATCTCCCTCTCTCTCTGACCTTCCCCTGCTCACATTGTCTCTCTCTCTCTCTCTCTCTCAAAAATAAATAAAAACATTAGAAAAAAAATTTTTAATTTTTTAAAGGAATATCATGGTGTTGGGGAAAGAGGTGTATGTACCTTTTTTCCCTCTGATTCTGCAAAATAGAAAGCTGAGTGCATCATTAGTGTTTGTTTGGTAACCTGCAAGAGAAGGTCCAGCTGGACCTAGGAGAAGATGGAGCTAGAGGGGTTTGGGGTGGGGAGGCAAGAAATAGACTCACACATTAAAGAAATTCTTGTGGCTACTGTTACTCTCTGCAGCCTTAGATATTCACATTCCTTCTTGCAGAAAACTCTGGTGGGCACTGGTTTCGTAGTGAGACTCACTTTCACTTTCTGTCTCATTATATTTGGGACAGAGTCTGTTTCCTGGTACACGTTTGCTGGCTCCATGCTTACGAAGGACGCTCAGATGATATACATCGTCATCAGGACATTCAGTACATAGTTTCGTGTTTCTTCCCGATAGCAAGTGGCATCCAGGTGGGCCTGTAAGCCACTGCACACGTGTAGATCTCTCCTTCTGTTGTGAAAGCAGAGTAATCTCAGGAGATTGATGTCACTGAATATCCCTAAAGCATAGCTGTCAAGTATATAGATTCAAAAATTCACCATTTCATTTTATCAATTTTCAGAGCTTATTGAGTTACTCGTGTGTTTCTCCTCTTCCAAAATGCTGTGTGTTCTTCCTGTGGTGCTCTTTTATTTGGAAGACCCCAATGCAGGCCACCCAGGAGTCAGGGGAAAAAAGCCTCCCTTATGAACCAGTGTGAACAATGTCGGAAAAATGTGGTACAAAGCTGACAGAAAAGCAAGTTCTAGTTTTCCTATTTCTGTAGGATTATATCAAACAGCTTTAAAATAATGGAAAATATCAGGTCTCTCTGCATGTGGTAGCAGAAAGGTGACTGCCACCAATGAGACAATGTTATACAGACTGGATGTATTATATAAAACACTTGAAATGTTATGTATATAACAATGTTAGAGTTGTTGGCCCTTAGGAACAAAATGGACCAAAGCAACTTATAAATTGGCATTGTGACTCAAGGTTTGAATGGAAGTAGCCAAAAAACCATAAGGCAAACACATAGCCCAACTCTTATTTCTTATTAGTATCATCAGTTTTTTCTGATTTTTTTTAATGCCACTGAGAAGACGTAGAAAAGTAGGTTTTGAGCAAGGCAGGCAATGAGTAGTATCTACAAAGCATCCAGACAACTGGATACTTGCCCATTCAATAAGAAGTGCCCAGGGGGGCCTGGGTGGTTCAGTCAGTTGAGCATCGGACTTCTGCTCAGGTCATGATTTCACCACTTGTAGGTTCGAGCCCTGCATTAGGCTCTGTGCTGACAGCTCAGAGCCTGGAGCCTGCGTCAGATACTGTGTCTCCCCCTCTCCCTGTCCCTCCCGAGCTCATGTTTTGTCTCGGTCTATTTCTCAATAGTAAATAAATGTTAACCAAAAAAAAAGTACCCAAAACAGAATTTGGATAATGATTAGAAAAAAAGAATACATGATTGACCACACACACACACACACACACACACACACACACCATCAAATCTACTTCCCAGTCTTTGGTCTGATTAATGGAAATTCCAAAGACCTTCATTCAAATCAGATTGTTGACTTAGGCACCCCATCTGAATTCCACTGTGGGTGATGTTATTTTGCCTGATTAATGCCATGGTTCATCGGCATCAGTAGAGAAGAAATTGTAATTCCTTGCACTTGGCAAAGTGTTTGTTATTAAGGATTCCTGAGTCTTCCAAATCATCCTGGCCATGAAGAGCTCAAGAAAGGGAGCATTTTATTCCACCAGCAATTTGTTCATCTTATGGTTAGCAAGTGCTAATGAGTTTGTTGTTGTTGTTGTTTGTTTGTTTTCTTTGTTGTTGTTGTGTTCTTGTTTTGTTTTTCATAGGTTTTTGTCTGTGAGTCCAGAACTTAAAGATGTCTCTATATGCATGAAAATGATGTCAACCAACATCTGACCTTATAGCCTGATTAGGGGGCACGATTCTAACTGGTTTCTGATCCAGAACATTAGTTGTCAACTACTATTTTTTGTTGTTGTTCTATAGTTGGTCACACACACACCAGCAGGCAGTAAAATTATGCTAGAGTTGCTGAAGAATTCCAAGTAGGGAAAGTGTATTTCAGTGTGTAGCTCTTGAATCCAATACTTAAAATCCTAAAAGTAAATAATCACCAACAGCAATCCTGCCCCTGATTTTGTTTCAGTCATTAGAATTCTGTTTCGATGTTTACCACTCATTCTTCCTTTAAGAAACTGGGTTACTTCCTCTGTCTGAGCCCCGCAGGGAAGTCACAAAGCCAATGCTTGAGGTAACGTGGCAATGCATTTTAAGAAGAATCAGCTCCTAAGAAGTGGGGAGAAAATATATTATTGGACTTTGCAGGGCAAACATACCCCAGCAGGTTGGAGACTGCGAGGAGTGGGGTCCCGCTGGCCGCCCTGGCCCCCTCCTGCCCACCCTGCGCGCAGGGCTGCCAGAGCACGAGGCCGGCCCAGTCGCCTCCGCTCCCGGGGGAGCCAGGCCCTCGCGCTCCCTCCAGGATGGGACAGGATATGACAGCCCGGTTTGTGCACCAGCATCCTTAATATTTCCTTCCTTTCAGAAGCAAATAGAGCGTTCCCTTATCTGAATGCTAATTTCCTAGTTAAAAACCCTCCCTTGCTGACAAGGGATTGAAAGAGTTTTAAATCACAGATGTAGAGTATCAAATGCAATAATGCTCTTGCAATAGTGCATTGAAGCCTCAATTAATTAACCCTTGGGCTAAGTAGGCAGGTACATGGCGGTGGCCGCAGGCGGTGGATGGATGAGATTTAAATGTGCATCTCATTTCCCCAGCACGGAGCATGCCGTTTGGTTCAGAAAGGAGTCATTTTGCACACTCGCCTCATTTACTCGCCGCTTTAATCCTCCTAATTCCACCTGAGATCGGGGGAGAATTGAAAAGGAAGGCGAGGAGCAGGGGCTGCGGGCCGGGCTTTTGTTGAGCGCGGTCCCCCGGGGCCGTGCCGCGCCGGGCCTCCAGCCTCGAAGCAGGCGTGGGTGGGAGACGTGCGCAGCGAGATCAAGGCGGATGGGGCTGTTTTTACATTTTTAGGGCGTGGGGATAGCTCTAGAGGAGAATGCCGGCGGAACCCACCCAGTCCGAGTGTGCGGAGCCCCCAGGCCCGGGCGCAGTCTTCACCGGGCGCGCCAGGGCGCAGGGTGCTGGGGGTTGGGGGTGTCTGTGGGGCGAGGCCGCGGGGTGGGACCCTCGGTGAACGTGCAGGTGGGGCGGGGGCTTGCATCTGCCCGCACGTAGGAGTCGCAGGTCCCGGGTTCAAGAACCGCATCCCACCCTCGGGCCCCCCGGCACCGTGTCCCGCGCTGACTAGGTATAACTCTCCAGCTCATTTCTCTCCACGCGATTTACCATCTGTGAACTCGTCTTTAACCTAATAAAAATCATCTAGCTTTTGACTAACAAGAAAAGGAAACAGTGCTCATTGTGGGGTTTGGGGAAAATGGCTTCACTAATGTGCAGGATGAGAACGGAGTGATTTATAGGCGGTTTTAACTGTAGGCTATGATTAGGGGGCTGGTAGTAAGTGCATTAGATGTCTAAGTGTGGCAATAGAGTAAATAGGCGTTTTATTTATCGCAGTGCCAGGGGCCTCTTAGCGGAAGAGCGCTTCTCCAAATTGAAATATAGCAGAGTTTACACTCCTGATTAGGGCTTCAAGCGCAGAGCCCAAGGCTATCAGCTAAGCAGAAACAACGCTTGCTGACACCTAATTGTCACTGGATTAATGTGCAAACAGGGACAGCGAACAGCAACAACAAATAACCTAGTGTCAGAGCCGTTGGTGGCAGTGTCCACTCGCAGTGACTTGGGGCCAAATTGGAGTTTATATGTCAAAACGGGGCTCGGATCAATGTGCCGGGCTCCTCCTGCAAGGGCTGGATGGAGTCGTGGCAGTTGGTGATCTATGTGTATGTAGGCATATTATGTGCCTGGGAGTGGAGGGGAGCAGGCAGACGGAGGAGGTGAAATGCCTTTCCATTAATTTCTTTTCTGCTTTATGCTCCCGAATCCACAGCTATTAAGACAAATTTATGTGAATCAGGTCTTTCTCTCCAGGATCTTGTGACTTTCCCCGGTATCTCCATATAAAATTTAATAACCCTGTTTGTGAATCAAATCATTCCCACAACAACAGATTCAATCTGGGCTGCCACCTGTCTGGCTTTGGACGGGAGCGACCAAAGTGGTCAGCTGGGTTCCAGCTTTTCATGGGGGCTGCTGGTTGGTTGGCTGCGGGCAGCTCAGTTTGCCCTGGAGTTTTCCAGACCAAGAGAAGGACAGCCTTCCATAGTCCCTTGACCTCTACCCCTTTTCTTTAAGTGACTGAATTGATGACAGTCCTATTTTAGAAACACAAGAACTCCTAATAGTCCAAAGCAAACGGTGGAATAGGTTACCATCCAGGAAGTTCTTATGCTCACTCATTTTTCTTCTACAATTAGCCATTTAGGGAGGGAAAAAGTCACAAATACATGAATTATGTTCCTAAATGTATTTCTAAAGTTCTTAAGTTTTATTGAGCATGAAAGTTGGTCTTTCCCTGTGTTAAGGACTGAAGAAGCTATAGAACTAGCTAGTAGCTCAATGGTGCAAAGTCTTATGATTTAAACTTGACATTTGCAATTTTTTGCCGTAAAATATTACTTTCTTTATTTCAAGACTTTAGTTGAAAACCTCGTAATTCCTTTTAAGCTCCATTTGATTGTCAATTGCACAACTCTCTCTAAAGCTTAGGGCTTATGATTTTCATACACACATGATTTATGCTTTTTGTGTCACAATATAATGTACTTTGGTACAGCTCCTACTTATCTCTCTTGCATTATGAGAGCCTTCCCTTTTAGAGGCTGGGATTTTTATAGTGAAGCTATCAAAGACTTGTGACCTGGCTGTAGATCTCCTGGAATTGGCCGAAATTGCCTTTTTTGCTGCCACAGCCAGGCTTCTGTGCCACTCTATTTAATATGTTTTCAGAAAATGGTGATCTGGCTATCTGCATATTTGGAGAACAGAGTGAAATAAATTTTCACCATTGAAGATTTCAATAGCTGACCACTGAAAGCCATTCACTGCCTCAAGACTGGGAAGAAGGATGGCAGGACACATTCTAGAAGTTGCTGAGATTTCTTCCATTTGCTGTGAGAAAATCATGAAGCTGAGTGTAATAAGGACCTCCCAATTCCATTTACCAACAATATGGGGAGTGATTTCAATGTATGTTTAATCAGAGGTAGATAAGTTCATCCAAGATGCCTCCTGGACATACAATTTAAGTTAATGATTCTCATTAGAACAACAACACATAACCAAATTATCGTAAGTAGATATTAAGTTTTCTGAAACGATTAATAATATATATTGTTACGATAAAGATTGTAATTTACACAAGAAGCATTTAGTTATCCTAATTATTACACTTTGTAGCTCTGATTTTGTGGACTCCTAAAACTGCAAGGAAATTTAGAGACCATCAAATCCTCTTTACTGCCCTATTTGCAGATGGGAAAACTGATGCTCCGAAAGGTTAAATGTATTGCTCAATGTCACACTCACGTGCCCAACAAAAATTTCCACGTATTCCTCAGATACATTATTATTCCAATCAAGTGATAAACATCCTAAGTATTTGAGAAAATTCAGATATGTTTGTCATACTTGTCAATTTTAATTATTTGGGCATTTAAACATGAAAACTTTTCTGGCATATAGGAAACTCATTTTTTTAATTACTAAGAAATAATTGGAAATGGGCATTATTCTTTGCTAATTAACCTGGAAATTATGAAACAGAATGAAAAATGTAAAGAAGTTTTCAGTATTTGAAAGAGTTGCTATATGTCAGTTATTTGAGGCTGAGGTTATAGTATTCCTTGGACAGATTTCTGCTTTTTTTTTATTGCCCACTCTTTCTACTTTGGGGCTTTTGACCTCCTTCAGACTCTACAGAGAGGAAACCAAGGCTGAAAGAAGTTGGTTTCATCATTACTTAATAAAATATTTCCTGGAGGACTGAGGACAGAACTCCACACAGAATGGAGTTGATCATGCTTACCCATGGCTCTCCCTGGCTCCTAGTGTGGTGGGTCACCACCACAGAGTATTTGGTAGGTCTTTAAATAGTTCTGCTGAAGACGTACAGATTTATTTACATATGAACCACTCTCAGAGCTTCAGTGATGGTCTTTGGTGTGCACACTTCAGGATATCTCTGCATTATTAAGCCTCCACCTGATTGGTCTGGCTAGATTTAAAGAGAGTTGCATAAATTGACAAAGTATGTCAACCAAGAAAATATAAAGTTACCCAGAATTTTCAGTAGGACTATTTAAATCTAGATCTAATCTGACATTTCTGGCAATGTAGTCCGATTCTGGGAAGTATATTCACTTGAAGGGAACTGCTGAAATCCAAGGTTGGTCCTCCAATGGGGCTTACAGCCTGGAGTCTGAACGAGGATGTATACTGACCCAGTCCCCACACCTCCCCACCCCCTCCCACTGCAGTTCCTGACTGTGAGTTCTTGAGAATTTCAAGACCGTTCATCGTCAAACTAACCAGGACTAGGTTTATAACTAGGCACTTTCATGTGTGTGTGTGTTTGATTTATTTTTTTTCTTTTATGGTTTATTGTCAAGTTGGTTTCCATATAACACCCAGTGTTCATCCCAACAAGTGCCCTCCTCCATGTCCATTCCCCCTTCCCCTCTACCCCGCCACCAACCCTCAGTTTGTTTTCAGTATTTAAGAGTCTCTTATGGTTTGCCTCCCTCCCTCTCCATAACGTTCTTTCCCCCCTCCCCCATTGTCCTCTGTTAAGTTGCTCCTGTTCCATGTATGAGTGAAAACATATGGTATCTGTCCTTTTCTGCCTGACTTATTTCACTTAGCATGATACCCTCGAGGTCCATCCACTTTGCTACAAATGGCCAGATTTCATTCTTTCTCATTGCCATGTAGTATTCCATTGTGTATATATACCACATCTTCTTGATCCACTCATCAGGTGATGGACATTTAGGCTCTTTCCATGTTTTGGCTATTGTTGACAGTGCTGCTGTGAACATTGGGGTACACGTGCCCCCATGCATCAGCATTTCTGTATCCTTTGGATAAATCCCTAGCAGTGCTATTGCTGGTCATAGGGGAGTTCTGTTGTTAATTTTTTGAGGAACCTCCACACTGTTTTCTAGAGTGGCTGTACCAGTTTACATTCCCACCAACAGTAGAAGGGTGCATAACTGGGCACTTTGATGCAATAAACGTAATTTTAATTTCCTATACTGGAATGGTTGTACAGAACTCTGTGAAAGGAAGGAAGAGGGTGAAGCTGCTTTGGAGTTATCCACAAAAGGGGCATCATTTCTTCTGGGAGAACAACTCAGGAAGCATTGTAACCAAAACCATCTCACAGAAAAGGACCAGGGGCTGAAGAGAAAAGAGAATAGCTCTGTGACCGTCAGGAGGCATGGGCTTGTCTGGTCCCTGCACTAAAAGCACCTATTGGGTGACCTTGGGCAAATCACTGTCAAATAGCCACATATCAGAGTGTCCTAATCTGCAACCATCAGTCTAGGCCCACAATTTCTTAAGGTGAAATTCTTTTTTAAAACTTTTAAATGTTTTTTATTTATTTTTGAGAGACAGAGAGAGACAGTGAGAGCAGGGGAGGGTCAGAGACAGAGGGAGATACAGAATCCGAAGCAAGCTCCAGGCTCTGAGCTAGCTGTCGGCACAGAGCCCAACTCGAGGCTCAAACCCATGAACCATGAGATCATGACCTGAGCTGAAGCTAGATGCCCAACAGACTGGGTCACCCAGGCACCCCAAACATGATTTTTTTTTCTTCACATTTTTGCTTTCTGAAATAAAATGAAACTCCAAAATATCCCCAAATCAATATTATTCCAGGATTGTGCAAGGAGCCCAGTTCTTAAGCATCATGAAATGTTATGCATCTACCTATCTTCCCACTCAAACATTACTGTAGGCAGACGGTATGCTGAGTTCCAAACATGCATCTTGTTCTTTGGCAAGCAATTTTTAGAAATCAGTTTTTTCTACCGGGTGTCAGAGAGCTAGTTTCATTTTCATTTTCATGTTGTAACTGGATTTAAAGTCTAATAGGCCTTTCCTGTATGGAGCCTCCGAGCCTTCGCAGACTGGTGTCAGGCTGTGTTCTTGCACGGTTAGGATGAAAGCATAAGCGTGTGGTAAGCAGTGAGGACCTCTTTCCAGCATGTTTAATATTGCCCTTGGAGGAACGGTATATTGCATGCTTTCTGTGTACTTTTTTAAGGCAGGATTTTTTTTTTTTTTTACTTGAGGGAAGTTTTTCTAAGAGCACATCTTTTTAATGGTATACTTTCCCCTTCTCAGTGAGGGACTATTGATTGAGCGGACACCGCTTACAGTAGCTGTTCTGAGCTGCCAGCAGCGGAGTTTCCTGTGATTGATTTTATATAGCACCTTTTATACTTGAGAAATCCCAAAGCGCTTAACAAAGCAGTGAGTGAATTTGAGGCTGATAGTGATGGCGTAGGCAAACACCGCCGATGGCGCCAGCCCGCGGCAGCTCACGTTGCTGCTCTAGATTCTTGGACTCTCCAGAGGGCCTGTTGGCGGGGCCCCCATGCCCTGTTCTCTCTGATCTGCCTAGACTCTCCAGACTGGAGAGGACATCTAGCCATCTTCTAGGACAGGCTGACCAGCCTTACACTCCTCAAGACAGATGAGCTAGGCCGCTGTGGGCGGCTTCCAGCCAGCCATTTACTCTCAGCCCTCTGCGTCCGTCCTCACTGGTTAAATACAGAGGAGGATCCATGAGCGAGCCAGTTAGAAGTTCTTTTTTTTTTTTTTAATTTCTTACTGTTTATTTTTGAGGGAGAGAGAGGCAGAATGTGAGTGGGGGAGGAGCAGAGAGAGAGAGAGAGAGAGGAAGGCACAGAATCTGAAGCAGGCTCCAGGCTCTGAGCTGTCAGCACAGAGCCTGATGCAGGGCTCGAACCCACGAACCATGAGACCATGACTTGAGCTGAAGTTGGAGGCTTAACCGACTGAGCCACCCAGGTGCCCCAGTTAGAAGTTCTAAGACTCTGATTTCATGAGGCTCTCTTGCGCCTTGGGTAGGTGCACAGCATTACATCAGGCCTCAGCCCTGGAGAGGGAGGATGCTTAGGCTAACTTTAGTGTAAGGTAAATGCGAAAGCAAACAAGAGGTCATCTCCAGAAATGCAGAGCACGTGACCCCTGAGGACAACACATCATTGCTCCCTTCTTTAGCTCCTAGCGCAGTGCTTAGCACATAGTAACCCCTCGGCAAATGTTTGTTGAGCGGCTTACATGCACCTGCAAAGTGTCTTTTCAGTGTCAGAGAAAGCATATTTCAGTCCAGAACAGTGGATGTCTATGGCCTGGCACTATAGATCTTAGCAATGAGCGTGCAGAATAAGCCAGACTTGTCCCCATAGAAACAGCAAAAGTGGGACAAAAATAATGCCTTCTTTTTTTGCTTCTCTGGTTCCTGAAGCCAAAAGCGGAAGCTGCTTGTTTTCCTTGTACGTTGGCAGGGGAAGGAGGAGGAAGCTGACCAAGTAAGAAGAAAGGACACCAGGCTCACAGACCTGTGGTCTGCTTACCCGCAGTGAAATGAATCAGAGGAAGGCGAGCTGGGGCAAATCTGAGAAGAGGGCATTGTCACCACCTTGTATAAGTGGGGAGGTGACAAGGAGACTGCCGTTGAAGGAACAGAAAGGAAACCATAATACTCTTCCTAAGAACCCAGGCTGTTCTCACCCTCAGCTTCAAAAACATGAGCTTCCCCAGTCCCCTCGCAGGGCCCAGGAGGACAGCTGGGGAGGAGAGAGAAGGAGAAAAGCTACTTCTCTGCCCCACCCCAACCCCAGGGGAGAGGAGAAGCCGCGACAGTTTCAAGGTGACAGACAGCACAGGCTTTGGAATTCATTTTCAAGCAAAGAAGTGACTTACTGTTGCCTTACATGGTGCAGCGACATCTACTATATCCTTAGCCCTTCGGATGGCCCAGGGAGACGGATGGTGTTATTGTGCCCATTTTACAGATGAGGAAGCTGAGGCCCAGAGAGAGGATAAGTGACCTGCCCAAGGTCACACAGCTAGCAAATTGTACGGTTGAAATTCAAACTCAGGTTACTAAATGCCACATCTTACTCACTGTCTGCTATGTCTGACCATCTCCATCTCAAACTGAAAACAACAAACCCTGCTTGAGAAAATTCATTGTTATGACATGCCAGGGAGTGTGGACGGCATGGCAGTTTTGTTTAGAAGAAAAGCCGGTCGAAGCCACAGGGAGCCCTTGCAGGCCAAAGGAGAGAAAGTTGTTCCCTGGGAGAGAGTGGCATGCCAGTATTTAAAGGATTAAGCTGTGAATATTTCTTGTTTATTTCTGAGCTCAAACCACACAGTTGGCTGCTTATACCTATAAGCTATCAACTAAAATCTCCTCCTCTTCTTCCTCTTCCTTCTTTTCTTCTTCATCATAGGTCCCTTCTTTGTGGGGACAGAATACCTGTGATTTTCACTGATGAGGTTCATGGCTATGTGCACTGACACCACCTGAGGCATCTCTTCCTTCAAGACTCCAGGAACCCTCTCTCAGATGTGAAGACCGGGCCCGTGTGCTCCAAGGCCCTTCCGAGCACCAAGAGACTGATTCTGAGCTGGTGACTGTCCAGGGACCTCCAGCTAAAGAATGAGGGCAAGACGTGTGGTGTGACTGGCAATTTGGTTCAATTCTACCGCAGCTGGTTGGGAGCTGATGACGGCAGGCCCTGGGCTTGAAGCCGGGCCCACGGACACACACAGGACCGGGTTCCTGCCCTCAAGACTGTGGGGTCTAGCAAAGCCCCCCAAAGAGGCCTGAAAATTTGCAGTTGTTCACCTGTTTACCTTTTATTGGAGAATTTTAAGATATGTTCTTTGCACACATATGAGTAATTTAAAGGATATTGACACCTGACTAATCCTTCTTTATATGCATGTTTTAAAAAGTCCTATTAAATGGGCCCCTGGGTGGGCCAGTGAGTTAAGCATCTGACTCTTGGTTTCAGCTCAGGTCATGATCTCACAGTTTGTGGGATTGAGCCCCACACAGGGCTCTGTGCTGTCAGCACACAGCCTGCTTGGGATTGTCTCTCTCCCTCTCTCTCTGTCCCTGCTCCACTTGCTCTCTCTCTCTCTCTCTCTCTCAAAATGAATAAACATTAAAAAAAATCCTATTTAAATAGAAGGATACTGGAGGAGACATGAAAAAACCCATCATGTTGTATTCTTGGTAGGCTGCGAAGGAAAGCAAGTCCAGAGACTTACACAGTTAGAGAATATGCTTTGGAAGCCAAACGCAGGAGGGGCGAGGCCTCAGGCGCTGGGACCGGCATGGGCAAACTCGCGGGGGCTCGGGGAGTGTGGACAGCATGGCAGTTTTGTTTAGAAGAAAAGCCGGTCGAAGCCACAGGGAGCCCTTGCAGGCCAAAGGAGAGAAAGTTGTTCCCTGGGAGAGAGTGGCATTTTGGAACACTGAAAATCGCTTCAGTAATATCGTATCTGAGAATCCTTGTAACCAAAAAGAAATGCAATAAACCTCTCGGTTTGAAGGCTTCTTCAATATTTTACAAATCACACAATCATCTCCAGCTTTTGGCACAAAGGAAAATCCACATGACAAACCGTACGGAACATTAGCGATATCAAGATGAGCTACATCGGCCGAATACCAATGAAGTCATCCCTACCTGCTGCTGGTGTTTGCGACAGTGTGAGGCAGAGGGTCCGTTTTTTTCCTGTTAAAAATGGAAATCGGTGTTTGAGTATTCCATGAAGTTCTTCAGGTTCATTAACAAGGTCAAAATCAATGTTATTTTACTGTTTGGAATCATTTTTGGCGGAACAATGAAAAGAAACCATAGTAGAAGTAGTCTTAATATAATCATTTTCTTTTCATTGTTCTTTATGGGAAAATAATTTGGCCCGAAATTTAGTGGTCCCATCAGGGAGGTGATATCTTTAAAAAGGTGGTCTGAAGGACAGGTTTTACTGTACTTTAATAGGCTTATAGATTAATATAAATCTTAATATTCATAATCTTTACCATTTCTTTTCTCAATATCTGCTCCATCTATACATCTATTTATAATGTATGTTTCAAACACAAGATATACTTGATTTTTATTGAATATACTGATGGTGCTACAGGGACAGCCACTCGACCTAGTTTAAAAAAAAAAGGAAGAAAAGAGCCAAGGGGTCAAATTTCTGGACAATCTGCTTCTGAGACCAGATTTTTACAGATAATTCAGTGGCCTGCCCGAGAGCAGGACTGTCCTTACAAATTTGCCACTTGCCATTATTTGTATAGACAGTGAACACGTAAGTGTACCCAAACTGCTGAGTGCGGACTGTCGGCCATGAAGACATGTGGACTGACCACCTGAATGGTTGGTTTTTCTAACCCAAACATGGAAAATTTTCTACCCCTGTATGTCCACAAAAGAAAATCACAGTGATAACGAAGTATGAAGTCTAGTTATTGGATAAAGACAAAAACACGTAGCTATGCGTTGCTTGACATGAATTATTTTATGTGGTTATTTAAGGGGAAAATGCCTAATTATTTCAGTTTTATTTTGACTGAGATTTCTGGTTGGCCTGTGAGCTTATTATAAACATAGAAAGAATTAATGAATTTTGTGTGCACAGGTGTGTGTGTGTATAAAATCAGTATGTTATATAAAAAGATATACATTAGAAAAGTAATACATCCTCATTATAGAAGACTTACTAAAAATGAAGGAAGAATACATATTCCCACTATCCCGAGATAATCATGTTAACATTTCTCAACTCTGTAGTGTTTTATACAGTTCAGAGCATCCAATGTGTATAAAATTGAATATGGATTTGTTAAATTCCATTGTATTACTTCACTATTTCCCACTATTGGATGTCTGGGTAGTTTCTAGGTTTATCCTATTACTATAAATATTACAGATAAACATCTTTTTACTTGCATCTTTGTTTGCATTTCAGATGATCTCCCCAGAAACTAGTCCCAGAGATAGAATTATTAGAGTAAATGAAGTGAGTGTTGTTAAGGCTTTTGATACATATTGCCGAATTACTTTCCACAAAGCTTAGGCCAATTTACAGTATAAACTTATTTTAATTGAATTTGATGTATTTCACCCACATTACTGAACCAGGGTGGTTTCCGGGTCCCAAAGCAGTGAGCTCCAGTGTCATGGACTCGGTGTCCACGGCTGTTCCGAGGTGCAGGACACTGTGTTGAGGCCCCTCCCTGCTGTCTGGAAGTGCTTCTGGTTGGTTCACATACAGGCTTGCTTTCTTTCTCTTTAAAAATGATGTGGTCCTCAGAAATAGTAGTTAGTATGGTAAATATGAGTATTTTTAATAAAGGGAAGGTCATTTGACTAATTGGCTATGCATTTTCTTCACCTGTATATATGAGTATATGCAATTAGAAGAAACCCTGGACTTTTTTTCATTAGAAAACCAGTCCCCTCAATTATTTGGTTATATGCAGAATGTCACTTCCTGTCCCCTTTGTTGGAAGGCCTGATGCCTGTGTGGGGAAGCTGGCCTCCCAGAAAACTGAAAACTGTCTCTGCATTTGTAGCGCCTCCTGCCATGCCCACATCTCCACACAATAGGGTCCCCAAACAGACTGTCGGGTGGCAATGCATTTAGTGTGCTTGAAACTATTTATATCTGTGGTATCATTTAACCACTATCAGTTATGCCAAGCCTTGACAGTTTGGGTATGTGTGCAGACCCATCTTCTGGAGCTTCTTTGCTTTCTGGCTTTCTACTACGTTCTGTTTCAGAAAAGCAAAAATAGATGTTGCAAACAGATGTCCTATTTTGGGTTCTTGTAGTCAGGCTTAGAATGACTTTTCACAAGAGGAAGGGTGGAATGAAAGTTCTTTGGTCCAACAGGAGCTACCTTCTCGGAACTTGGTCCAGCCTGGACCATGGCTGTAAATGGCTGATACTGAATGCTTTTCTTTAAAGGGAAGCCCTGAGAAGAGCCAATAGTCTGAGAACTGGGAAGTGGCTCTGACGAGAACTAACAGCTTTAAATAATGCTTGTCTTTGTCCGGAGACTGACTAAATAGTCCATTAGTGACTTTATTTTATATGAAACAGATCCTCTTATTATATTTCAATGTAGTTTACAATTCTATATAAAATATGACATTTTTACTAGGAGATGGTAGAGCATGAAGAGGAGGAAAAACAAATATTGGCACCAACTTCACCATGCATGCCTTACAAAAGACATTTGCTGAGTTTTGTTATATATAAAAATATATTTAGCTACCAACTTTACTGTCATTGTGGAAAATTACACAAACCAATATATGTAAGTGAATAATTTTACATATAGTTAGTGTCTTTTTTGATTAAGAAAGTCATTTAAAGGACGTATTAATTATGCATCTTATGTATCCTATGTGGCTAGAGCAGCTCTGTGAATAGAGACCTGCCAGTTGTTTTGTTAAAATAACAGAATGCAGCTGTAATTAAAAAAAAAAAAAAAGATGCAGCATATCCGGAAGAGCTATTTTTACTGTTAAAAAGGAGAGGATCAGAGTTAATGTATTTATTTCGCAAATACACGATTTTTGGAGGGAAGAGCGTTAGGCCACACAAATGGGTGGGACACAATGTTGTGAAGGTTGTGGATTCACTAGCATGCTTCCTGGCTGGCACGCTCCAGTTTGGTGGCAGGTATGTGTGGGAAAGTAGCCACTGAAACCAAACAGGAAATAAACACTAAAAAAGAAAAAATTTTTTTCATTACAGTTGTCATTAGAACTCCTGTATTTCTACCTTTAAACTTCTTGGGTTTGTAAAATCTCAAGCAACCCCTACCCTATCCACTCACCCTCCAGGAAATAAAAATCTACATTTGAAGGAAATGTTTTACAATCAAACTAGAGTTTGCCTTTGGCTTTTGGAAACAAAATAGAATATTTTCTATCCAAGAAAACACTCTTTGGAAGTGCTTTCCTGAAGCGTGTTTGACTTTTCAGGGTGTCTGTGGGCAAGTCCCATCTGTGTTCACTGCTTTGTGGTTTCATCCAGGCTGCTGGTGGCTTTGAATGGGGCAGGCTCACAAAATCTGCATGAAAATTGGGAATTGTCAAAGTAATTTGCCATTTACTGACTCACTCTCTATGCCTTTTGTGTTTGGATCAATAAAAACTTAAATCCTTTACCCAGTTTAGTAACAACCTATTCTAAAGCATTATATTCTCCCTAATCTTTTCGAGTTCTGGTTGTACAGTTATCCATTTTCAATGATATTCATTTTAAAAGGTTAACAAACGAGAAACTAAACCAACCATACAAATAACAGCCCAAAGAACACTTTCCAAAATGTGTTGCTGTAGTGCCATTTCAAATTTAATATTCATGCAGAGGAAAGCTAAAGGCCACCAAACCAGGTGGATAAAATAGTACGGCATTTTATGACTCATTCTTAAATGAAATCTCTTAAATATTGCTAATGAAGCCAGCTCTCCCACACAGCCTTGTCGTGCGCCCTTTCTAGGCTGGTTCAGTTCCATTTCCCTGTCTAGCAATTTGCCCCAGGCCCCTATTAAATGAATTATCACGGCCCCTAAATCATCTCTGCAGGGGTTTCCTCTAATCCCATCAAGACACTTACACTCCCTTTCTTCCCTCCCGGTGACATAATGAATTATTATTTCATGGGGAGCTGTTAAAGAGGCCCCTTTGGAAGAGTGCAATGTGCGCCGGGTGGGGATCTGGGCCGCGAGGAAGCAGGCTGGGCACCAGCGCCCCGGGCTGCAGCCGGGGGCCCAAGGGGGAGAAAGCCACGCGGCCACCAACTGCCCTCCCGGCCGCGGGCCCTGGGGCTGGAGCTGGGGTTTCCTGGGCGGTGGGCGGAGAGCACCAGCGACCTACCGACCGGTCCCCCAGCGCCCGCCCGAGGAGAGACTGTGGGCACCTAGGCGCGTAGGGCAGAGAGAGAATATAAATGTTTTCCTTAACTGGAGGAAACACTGCACTCACAAACCACTTGCGGAATAGATTAAGCTAATTTATTAAACACAGTTTGCCTGGTGACTGAGCTGAGCTGAGTAATGATTTACATTTTTTTCTTTAAAAAAAAAAAACATTAATAATAAGAAGTCAGGGGCCACAGCGACCCTAATGGAGGGCCCTCGGCTGCTGAGGGCGCCGGTGGCCGCGTCCCGGGCCAGGCGTGGGCGGGGGAAGAGCGCGCGGAGAAGCCCCCGGGCAGGGCCAGCGCGGGCCCTCGGGTCCCCGGGGCCGGAGCCTGCCGGCGCCCCGAGCCTCCTCCGGGTTCCGGCGTGAGCACCGGCTCTCCCAGACAGCTGGGCTTGGGGTTTTGAGGTTAGTGTTTGCACCTCTTGTTCCCTAGGAGCTCAGACCGCTCCGCACATACCAGTGCTGGACCTTCTTTTGAGAGCTCGGAACGTTAAACACTTTGTAAGAGATTTTGGAAACCTGACACCCAAGGACTGGTCTGCGCAGAGGCGACTCTCAGGCGTGTTCCGTGCCAACAACCTTCTTTACCGAACAAATATGTTGTAACACCTCTTTTCTATCCCGGAATGAAGGTCTTGGGCAATATAGCCTACTCAAACAGGTCATTAAAAAGAGAACAAAGGAAAAAGGAACGGAGAGGACAGAAGGGAGGGAGGGAGAGAGAGGAAAGGAAAACTAGTTGTAAAAGAAAAATATACCAATGAGTAACTTATATGTATTTCTCCATAATGACAACATCAGGATGAAGTGCTCAGATGGTTACATCACCTTATAATAAATTTTGAGTTAAAGTTGTTCAGTTGATTGTTGTTGATCCTTTTTCCTCATAGTTGATTTTTGAAATAAGGGCTAAATAAGTATATTTGCTCATATACGCAGAATCATCCCGGTGTGGATGTAGACTGTTGGAGGTATTTTGAGGAAACTCCAAACCCACCAGCTACTCTGTTGTAACAGGATTTTCCAAAGTGGTGAATGACTCTTGATAAAGTTGTAGACAAAACAGTGTATATTAGTTTTATATGCGGAAGTTTCTGTGTATGTTAAAACTACATGGAAATGCCTTGTGTTTATACATAGAATGGAGTTGGAGATAATTACCGGAGTGTCTCACCTACATGTGTCTAATGTCCAAATCTGAATGTTTGAAATTGTTTGGCGTGTGCAGGGGTGGGTCGTCGGGGGCTGAAACAGTTCTTTGGGTGGCAGTGCACAGTGTTCTGGACAATAGCATTACCCCCTTTGAGACACTGATCTAAACCATTAGTCTCTTTTTTTTTTCTTTTTGAGAGAGAGTGGGCAAGTAGGGGAGGGGCAGAGAGAGAGGGGAACAGAAGATCCTGGTCAGGCTCTGTGCTGACAGTAGCCCAGACTGATGTGGGGCTCGAACTCACAAACTGAGATCGAGACCTAAGTCTAAGTTAGTGCTCAACCCACTGAATCACCCAGGCGCCCCTCACGCATTAGTCTTTAACTGCCTTGCACTATTATTTCATAGGGAACAGACCATTTTGCATATGGTGCTAGAATGTTTTCAGGTCTCTTGAGACCAACTCACAACCCTGTGGAGAATCCATTCTGGATTATGAACCCTTGGTCTGCAGTGGGAATTGAGAGATTAGACTCAGAGAGTTGGGAAGGAATTTGCTTGCATGGGCCTTCTGGGGAGATCCTCTAGCCACTGCTCACCCAGGCTCCTGAATGCTGTGTTCCAGTTTCAGTTTTGTTTGGCTACTCTGCAGGAGGATCATTGCCTTCCTTGTTCTGAAAGTGGGACGAAAATTACTTTAGCTTCGGGGGCAGCTTTAGCACATTGTTCACTGCCGCGGAAGTTGTGGATGGTAGAAGCCCTAAATCTAGTCTCCTTGTTCTTGGTAAGATGTTTCACCTCTGTACTCTGGCAGTTAATTTTGGTGTCCAACTGTAGGGCATTATATTAACGTCTATTAAAATGCCTTCTTGTTGGAGCTGATCCTTCTTTTCCCGACTGATCAGAGTTTTTGGATACCAATTTTGTCTTTGATTCTGTAAGCTTTCCCTTCTAATTTGTGTCATTTGCATGTCAAAATATTATTTGTTTATGTTTATTTATTTTGAGAGAGAGAGAGCAAGCACCAGCAGGAGAGGGGAGAGAGAGAGAGAGAGAGAGAGAGAGAGAGAGAGAGAGAGAGAGAGAGGGAGAGAGAGGGAGAGGGAGGGAGAGGGAGAGGGAGGGAGAGGGAGAATCCCAAGCAGGCTCCATGCTGTCAGCAGAGAGTCCAATGCTGGGCTCCATCCCACAAACCTGAGGTGAAATCGAGAGTTGGTCACTTAACTGACTAAGCCACCCAGGCGCCCCTAGAGTTAATTATTATGAAAAGAAAAACTGAGAGAGGCCTCTTTTGCCAATGCTGCATCATTAGTAATAATAGGATACATATGTTAGCTTTTTCCAAAATTTGCCTTAACAGCTGCATTAAATAAGTATGTATATTACCACATATTTAAAGCTGAAGAAGTAAGACAGTGGATTTTAAAAATGTGTATGTCTTCATTTGTTTTCTTTTTGGCTAGAAAAGTTTGACATTAATTTTAAGAATCTCTTAGAAGATTAGCGTTCTCTACTTTCAATGCTGGAATTTTTTTAATCCTAAATATAATATTATTCCAAATTAAAATAATTTTTGAAAAGGGGGAATCTGGATGGCTCAGGGGCTAGTCGAGTATCTGACTCTGGATTTTGGCTGAGGTCCTGATTTCATGGTTTGTGAGATCAAGCCTTGCATGGGGCTCTGTGCTGACAGCATGGAGCCTGCTTGAGATTCTTTCTTTCTCTTGCCTCTCTCTCTCAAAATAAATACATAAACACTTTAAAAAACACTTTAAGAAATAAATTTCCTACATTCCTACCATTCTAACATGATTGTTTTCCTTTCCCATGTTCCCTCTGTATCTTCTAGTTTTTGTGCTGGCTTTTACATAGTGCATGCCCAGTTTTCTACGTCTGTTTTCTATTTCTCTGTTCGGAATGGGTGTTAGCCTATATTTCTTCTTCTTCTTTTTTTTAAAGTTTATTTATTTTGAGAGCAAGAGAGCATGTGTTTCAGTGGGAGAGGAGCAGAGAGAGAGGGAGAGAGAGAATCCCAAGCAAGCCCTGCACTGCCAGCACAGAATCTGACATGGAGCTTGAACTCACAAACCATGAGATCATGACCTGGGCAGAAATCAAGAAACAGACACTCAACCGACTGAGCCACCCAGGCACCCCGGCCTGTATTTATTCTTTGATAAAGCGAATAAAAACAGGAAACAGAGAGTCTTCAACACAGCTTTACTTAAGTGGGCTGACAAGCTAAAACCTTTGCAGGCCTTTGAAAGGTATTATCACTGTAGGGGCACCTATGTGGCTCAGTCGAGCCTACAACTTCGGCTCAGGGCATGATCTCACAGTTCAGTACATGAATTCGGGCTTGCTGCAGGCAGTGAAGACCCCACTTCGGATCCTTTCTCCCCATCTCTTTGCCCCTCCCCTGCTTGCACTCTCTCAAAAATAAATGAAAAAACATTAAAAATATTACCACTGTAGTCAGGAGTCCAGTGATAGGACTACTGGATTCATTTAACAGCTCACTTAAAATCCTTTTAAGGCTGCATGGCTGGCTCAGTCAGTAGAGCATGGAATTCTTGACCTCAGGGTTGTGAGTTTGAGCCCCAAGCTGGGTATGGAGATTACTTACAGAAAACTTAAAAAAAATTTTTTTTTAATGTTTGTATAAATCACAAGTGGAAAAGGGTAATGGGTTCTTGGGCTGCTAGCTTTGAAGGTCCTGATGCTGTGATTTACAGCACTTTGGTATGTGGCTTTGGTTCTGCTAGGGAGCCGGGCAAGGAGGCTGGGGAGATAGTAGAGTGGCCGTCTTGATGCAGCCCTCTTTTTGGAGGGTGCTGGCCAGGGGGCTGAGGGAGTGAGGGAAGTCATCTTTTCGCTGAAGCTCCTTATTTCTGTTTCTCTCCTCATGGTGTTACCACCTTTGGCCTAGCTGGACCTTTTCTGGGGATCCGGGTGCAGTGGCTGCCCTTGATGTTTGTCCACAGCCTGAGGAAGCCTCAGGTAAGGGTGATTTACCGTTGGCACCTGCTCTTCTATTCTCTTATGCTCAGTTTTATATGGAACATCTTCATTAGGAATAATCCTTATCTTTTAAATAATTGACAGTGATGGTGGCTACCAGTTATTGGACACCTAGTATATGCCAAACAGCGTGTACTTGTATCATTATGCTTCACAGCAGTCCTACACAGTTGGATTCATTCTTTCCATTTTAGAGATGAGAAATGCTCAGAGATTAAGTGTCTTATCCAGACACAGAGTGGCCCATGTTTCACAGCACAAGTTTGTTTCACTTTGTAATACCCTGTGTCTATTTAAGCATGTATAGATTTTTAGGGGGACCTGCATGGCTCAGTTGGTTAAAGCGTCAGCTTAGGTCATGATTCACAGTTCGTGAGTTTGAACCCCGCATCAGGCTCTGTGCTGACAGCTCAGAGCCTGGGGCCTGCTTTGGATTCTGTGTCTTCTTCTCTCTATGTTCCTCCCCTGTTCACACTTTCTCTCTGAAAAATAAGTAAACATTTTTAAAAAATTTAAAAATGTATAAATTTGAGCAATATAAAATGACATCACAAGATCCCAAACTTTAACTCTCATTTAGGAAAAGAAGAGTAGGTGAGCAGAGAGAGCTGGGGCTTTTCCAAAGTAGGGGTGATGGCGTGACAGCTCCCAATGACTTCTCTCTGAACAAAGCACAAGGTGTTCCTGGAACAAAGGGCAAACACTTGAAACCTTAGCAACAGGGAATAATCCCCAAACAATGAAGCCTACATATTTTCAGGATGTAAAATGTTGGACTCAAAGTACTAAAGTTGTAGCACAGAATCTGTCACCAAATGGCTGGGTGACTACAATTCAGTTACAGAAGTAAATTCTTCCAGTGTAGAGTGAATCAATGTTTGATAAATAAATACATGAGGATTCTTTGGAGTAGTTAAGAATTGCTTATAGGAGAGGAATAAGGAAAATCTGGTTTTGTTTAGTATATGCAGATACTTTTCAGCCTTCAAATGGAAACTGTCAAGCCACTTACATTTTCTGACAAAAGAGTGACCCTTGTCAAATTCAGAAATCATTGGCTTAAGGTACATTCTTTGTAATGTCAAGTAGGGTAGGGGCAACCCAGTTCTACAGTTAAATAAATGGTAAGTCTTTCAATGTTCTTTTCCTCTGAAATAAAAAAGATCAGCCAAGATTGTTGAGGGTGTTCTCATCCTTAAACTGAGTCCCTGCTCTCGGACAGCTCTAAGCCCATGAATACAAGGCTAACAATGGCCACAGTGGTGCTGTGGCCCCCCTGGAATTCTAAGGCTCTTCCCGAAAATCAATTCCAGACGTTAGAGCGTTACTGAATCTTCTCAGTTCCAGATTGCAGGGGCTGCTCTCATTGTCCCGGCATCAGATGGCATCACAACTCCAGGACAAATTGGGCTGATCCTCAGCAACACTATTCAAGGTGTTGTGAAAGAAATCTGAAGATCCCAAATGTTTTCTTCTGGCAAGCTAGGTCAGTGTGCTTAGTTCTGTAATCCACATGAAAGTAAAGACTGTGGGTCTGGTCACATAATCCAGGACATTTCAATGTCCTGATGATTTATTACCAGAGCAAATAGAAATATTGCAGACCACAGTATCATTTATCATGTAATTACGTATCTTTCTGGTAGATAACATACACGAACACAGAAGCAATGTAGGGCTTCCCTGTTTTTTGCTCTGGGCCTCAGTTTCCTTGCCTATAGTGGGAGTGGCATTGGCAGGATGGTCTCTGGATCTTGAAAGTCTCTTGTAGCCCTAACTTTCAAGAGTCCGTAGACAGATAGGGTCTTACCCAGAAACATCAGCACTCTTACACAGAAGCAGCCTTCCCGAGCTGTGGTTTCATTGGTACCACCTCCTATCTGTGCTACAGAGCTCCCTAGCCTCTCCAAGCCTCAATTTCCTAATTTGTAGAAGTGGAGATGATGACAGTTCAACTTCTTAAGGTTATTGCTCTGATTATTAAGATAATGTATATAAATCCCTGAGAAGGAAATCTCAGAAAGCATTCAACCTATATTAGCTATTACCTGCATTATTAAGACATTTCATTGTAAGAGTGTTTGTTTGTTTGTTGCTTATTCCCCTTCTTGTCACTCCACCACACAGTCTTCAAGGGTTAAACTTTAAAGGAACCAGTAATAGGGGTCACATTTCAAGTCCAAGAGTGAGTTATCCTAATAATGTAACAGCAAATATAGATCGGATGCTTAATAATTCTAAATCTTGCAAGAATTGTAGACAATTAGCTCTACTATTTTTGCAGTTGGTATACACCTATCTGTTGCCCCTGTCAAACTTTTAACATGGATAGAAACACATGTATTAGGGTGTCATATTGTGGAGATGTTTAGAAACAGATATTTACTTCAAGTATCTTCATTTTCTCATGTGTTACAGGATTCAGATTTTCCTTAAAGACTGTGTTTGGAGGAGGGCTGCAGTGCTTGTAGAATCTTGTGTGAGGCATTAGAAAAACATAATATGTCAAGCTTTTTCTTGTTCAGACTTAAAGATTTTCTATTTAGGCTACCAGAGGTTGAATAAACATTCCTGTAAACAAGCTCTTTAAAATATACGTTTTTCCTCCTTCCTATATACCTAAACTTAATTAATGCCATTTGCTTCAAAATATGCCCATCCTATTTCCAGGCTGCGAAAGCAGAGTTAAGGCTGTCATGTGTTGCGGAAGACAGGTCACCAGCACTCTTCCCAGTGCAAGAGGCGTCCTCCTGGGTCCCTGAGCACTTGACAAAGCCCGCTTTCCCCATTTGTTCTGCAAATCCACTATGTCTGCACCAACTCTTCTTAGAATCAGGTTTCCTTGAACAGGAAGCCGGGGAAACAGTCAGGGTACCTGATGTCCTCCACTTTTCTCTTCCAGACAAAATATCATGTATGGGATGTAATACATATATGAGCCATTCTACCACATGCAGAGTAGAAAATTCCAGTTTATAGTCTCCAGACACATTCATAAGACATATCATTTATTATTTCTGATGCAAATACAAGAAACAAAGTAGAAAAGTTGTCCTGCAGTATGAGAGAATCAAGAAAACTTGGAAACAAAATCTCAGAGTCACTCATTGTATTGTTGTCTTTTCCTGCTTTACTGCTTCCTCAATAACCATGGAATGTTTTTCTCCCTTATACTTTTAGTGTCATTTACCAAAAATGCCTTTGACTTGTATTTTCTCATGCTTTTTCTTCAATGAAATTTGCTCCTTTCTTCCCTTTGTTTTAGTGAGATGCTCTGGCCACTGTTTAATAAGCATCCCTTTTTGTAGATGAAAATGAAGATAATGAGACCTGGAAACTACATGTGGTCAATATGGGGTGCACCACTCAGAGCCCCTATAAGACCAAAACACTTCTTCCTATAGCTCTGGGAGTGTTGGTTCCTCTCCAGGAATTATCCTCTCCCAAAGGGAATGATCGTGCCCAAAGTTACACTCCCTTCTCGGGTCAGCCTGTATCTGATGACTAACCAATGTGAGGTACAAAGGGAGAATGACCCTGCAGGACGGTCCAGCCCCAGATCTCCTTGTGGGATCGTCTAGGTCCTCTGTGGTAATGGCAGAGCACCCCGCTTCTCCTCTCTCCTTTCCTGTTGCCTACTCTCCCCATCAGTGGGACTCTCAGAGTACCCTCCAATAAACCTCCTGCAAGAAATCTTCATATCAGAGTCTGTTTCCTGGGTAGCCTGACCTGCAAGACTCGGGTAAAAATGCTAGAAAAATTAGGATTTAGTTCAGAGTGAGAGTCTTAATGCCACATAGCTATTTTTTCCCTCAAGAGTATGAGTTAAAATATTGGGTTAAAATTGTTGAAGAACTTTGGAGTGTCATTTGCAAAACAGGAAAAGAAATTAAAGGGTATGAAAATGATTGTAATAAATGAGAAATGCATTTTACAACCTTCTTTAAAAAAAAATCCAAAGGACCAACATATTACTTTAAGTATCAGACTGGATGGGGCACCTGGGTGGCTCAGTTGACTAAACCTCCGACTTCGACTCAGGTCATGGTCTCATGTTCATGGGTTCGAGCCCCACGTCAGGTTCTGTGCTGACAGCTCAGAGCCTGGAGCCTGTTTCAGATTCTGTGTCTTCCTATCTCACTGTCCCTTCCCCTCTCATGCTCTGTTTCTCTCTGTCTCAAAAATAAACAAAACATTAAAAAAATTAAGAAACATAAATATCAGGCTACTGAAAAGCATAAAATTTTACCAAGTGAAATATTATTAGAAATTCTGGAACAGAGAGCTGTGCTAGTACCTTTTTTTTTTTTTTTTTTTTGGTATTGTTTTGTGTGAAGTGAATTGCCTAGGGTTTAAATGCTTAGTGGTTGAGGCAGTGACCTTACTATGGTCTTTGAGGCTGAGAATGAGGGGGGAGTAGAGCTTCTATGAGAAAACTAAGGTACTATCGAGATTGCTCCATGTGAATACCTTATTGAGACTGTAATTTTTGTTAAGATTTTATTTTTAAGTAATCTCTACACCCAACATGGGGCCCAATGCACAACCCTGAGATCAAGTGTCTGACGCTCTACTGACTGAGCCAGCACGGCACCCGGGAACTGTAATTTTTAAAACTCTTTCTTTGAAGGATTTACCTTATAACAACATTCAATGACTATTTCATTCAACACATTATTATCACAATAATAATTACAACTGGATACATGTATCAAAGTAGCGAATAACCTTCTTCCCCCCCCCTTAAAAACAGAGAAGTTATAGAAGTTATATCTTAGGATGTTGTTATAAATAAAAACCAAATAACACAAAAGTATATAGAGTAAAAAATTAAAATCGCCTTTTCAGGGACCATTTTGTTCTCTGTTTGCTTTCAGATCCTTTTCTATGGTAATATAATTATTCTTGGACATATACACATATATATGATGTCTTTCATTTTATTTTATCTTGTATTCTTATGTTAAGAGGATCATACTATTAAAGTGTTTTGTAACTCGTACCTTTTTACTGAACAAGGTTTTATCAATCCTCTTTTTAAAGCTATTTAATTCAAACCACACTGCACTATTCTCAACTACTATAGTAGAATTAAATTTGATGCTACATTGAATGCTATATGTTAGTTATTCTTGGGGACCATACTGCTTATCTAAGTGAAATAAATTAACTCTTTCAGTTTTCTAATACAAATTTTTACTTTTCTCAAAATGCATAGACTTTCTTTCCTTTTCAGACTGGTTCAGTTGAGTTCAACTACAAAATTAATTCTTTTAAAAATATCCGAGAAAATTTAAATCCACTTCTATTTCCAAAGTAACCTCAATATTTTATTCTCCTTGGTATTACCCAGCCTTTGCCATGGATGTGTATTTAAAAAAAGAAGAAGAAGGAGGGAAAAGAAAAAAAGGATGGGGGAAAAAACCTGGTTTCAACCACTCAATTTTTGCTTATATTTATTTCCAAATTCAAGCGGCCTTTTTCAGCAGGAAAGGTTCTCTCTCCTGCTCTATCACTGGTCTGTAAAGTAAATTGCAAAAAGGTACCAAAGTCTGGCTACATCCTCATAGTGACTGTTTAAAACCATTACTTTCTCTTTTAATCAAATCACTGTTGTGTCAAAATATACGATTCTCGCCATGAATCTCTCTGGCTTGTTACAGGTCACCGGTTGCACCTTGAAAATGTTTGCTCTCCTAAGCGTCTTCTCTCCAGCCTCCAGTTAAATTGCTCCAGACCAAGCCTGATCATTTTTCTATACACATAGAACTCTAATTAATATAAACATAATGGCAGAGAGATCCTGTGCTTTACAAAAAGAGGAAGGGGAAATGCCCAGTTGGTAGATATGTGGCACGTCATTTGGATTATGGCAAAATGGGCTTATGTAGACAGATGTAGGCATTCAAATTATATTTTTTAAAAAAGCAAACCCTAAAGATTTCTTATTCTTGAATTACTGAGAGATTTCAGCCTTTATTCTTTTCTTCTTTAAGAAATATTTTACATAAAGCCGCCAGAGGGCCAGTAAGGGAAATAGTAATTATGTCTAAACAGCCAACACTTCACTAATATAAAATATTTGTACAGGCTCTTAAACATGAAGTTAAGTGCCAGAGGCTATTTTCATTGTTTAATGTATTAAGTAAATAAAAATGTATCTAAGATGTGGACACACAATTAGTTTTGAGTTATTTATCCTGGAGTTTGTATGGTTTAGAAAAACTCCATCTTCTTGGCTGCTGCTGTCCTAATGCATTTAACTTCAGCCATCAGCTATGATTAAACACCTGCTGTTGTGGGGAAACAAAGCACACTAATCCAATATGTATTTCTGACATCTTAAATATCACCCAGTCCCCTGACATCAGGCACAGCTTTTCAGCGGGATGGAATTCCAGAGCATATTTTTCTAATTTATGGATGGACAATAAATCAAAATTAAGCCTTGGGCAATGAAATATACATCCGTGTGGAATGAACTGACTGCAAACGAGGACCCTGCACAACCAGGGGAAAGGATATATTAATGGAATCCTAAGCTGCAAACACTGAAGTGAAAATTAAGGAAGTTTATTCTGCATTTGTCCCTATAAAACCAAAAGGCAAAGACAGAAATGAAGTTTGCTTTTTTTCCATGCACAGCACTGGAGGAGCACATTTAAATTAAAAAAAAAAAAGTCTTTGTTTTTAGATGCATGCATGTGGGTGATTAAAATCCAAATCTCCATTGCTGTTTTTATTATTTTCAGTATTTAAGAAGGGTTTGAAATGTTTAATGCATTTTCAAATTTGCTGTCTGGAAGAGTGAACAAAGGCCATTGTTGACGGTCTTCAGTTTCTCCTGGGAAAGGCTGGAAGAGAGGACAGCCTTCCCTCCCAGGTGGACTCATTCAGGCTGGGAGCTGTCCAGTGCTGAACAAATCTTCCTCATACTGACCTCCAACTGTCCCAGCACCCAGACAGAGCCAATCTTAGACCACCACTTAGCTTTCCCCACCTCACTCTGGCCACTCCCAAAATCTGGACCAAGGTCATGTTGGAGCCACTCACTTGGCTTATCCTTCTTGCCCTCACCATTGGCAAGCACCAAACATCTTTAACAGAGTCTTTTAAGGTAACCATCATATTTATCAGGGATAAGGTTTTTGTGTTAATGGGCATGTTAAGGTTCTTAACATTATCTCTTGAATCCTCACAGCATATCTGTTATTGGGGATAAATGGTAAATATTATTTAGATAGAGGCAGAAATGCAGCAGCATAATGAAATTGAGAGCTTTGTCTTGGTTTACATGACAAATGGTGGAAGTGGGGAAAGGGAACTTACTGACCTGATCCCAGTTCTAGATCTCACTTAGATAACAAATTTCCTCCCTCCAGGCAACAGACGTTTTTTCATATTATTATTCCTAAGGCATTTGCGCCTTATAGAACAATTATTTTTCTAGATTCCTATGTGACTGATTTCCTGACTTGTATAGTATTTATTTATGAACAATTATTTCTATAAACTCATGTTACTGAAATGTTTTAGTTATTAAAATTAATCTTAAAGGACATCATGTAACTTAAGAATTAATTCTTCATATATCTCAGAAAGAAACCAGAATGTTCTATGGCCCCTAAACTTATATGTTGAAGATTCTAAATGAAATGACATTTGAGTGATGTTTTATTATATTTTAAAGTTTATTTACTTATTTTGAAAGTGAGAGAGATAGAGAAGAAGAGGGACAGAGAGAGAAAGAGGGAGAGAGAGAGACCCCCAAGTAGGCTCTGCCCTGTCAGCATAGAGCCTGATGTGAGGCTGGATCTCACGAATCATGAGATCATGACCCGAGCCAAAATCAAGAGTCAGGCGCTTAACTGTCTGAGCCACTCATGCCGACCCTTGAGTAATGTTGTAAAATGTGTATCCTTTGGGTTAATTACTGGGGTTGAGATACTTGGCCACTTTAAAACTTATAAATGAAGGGTATGTCTCCTCCACCATTATAGGTTTCCTTTTCACATGGACTTCTCTTTCTACTTCAAATCTTCAGTAGGATTGCTTACAGAACATATCCATAATCTTGGGAGGAGACCTTTTGTACAAAATATAACTTATCATTAAGCAACTTACCAGTTCCAGAGGAAAATCTTTGTTCTTTGAGGAAATCATTTTAAGAGGCCTCTTTTTTATTTTATGATCACAATATTACATAGTAATGTTGTTGATAGTAATAATAAGGGCTGGTGTCAGTTGACAGTTCTGTTCTGGAAGCCTTATAGGTAAATCAGCTCAAGCAGTCCTCACAAGCAGCCTGTGGGGTTGGTACTGTTTTCACCCTTCTTGAAAGCTGTGGACATGAGCCTAAGGAATCATTCTCAAACCAGAAGTTACACAGTGATGGATGGAGCAGAAAAATAAACTGCAGCAGTTCGCACAGCCTGCCCTTCAAGAACATCATTATTCTACAAAATGTTCTTATGTATAGGAAAGTTTTGACCTTTATATGTTTCAACTTTTAAATTTTGCAGGTTAACTTAACCTATCCCCTCTAGATGCAGTGTTACTCTATAAATCACTGAAGGGAATGACTTGTTATTGTTCATAGTCCCTGACACATAAATGATTACAAGTAGAATTATAATATAAAAAATGGTTCCTCAAAACCCAGATAGCTCTCTATCCTCATTTTTTGCTCAAAGAGCCTACTTTAAAAGATTCTAGCTACCATATCAGTAAATGTGGGCAAAGTGGGCTTAACTGACTGAGCTACCCAGGCACCCTTTTCAAAGTGGGCAAAGATCTAGGGACCCTGACAGAAAAATAAGGAATTTCAACTGTATGAATAACTGAGCCCATATATATACTTTTTATTTTTAAGTAGGCTTCACATCTGGCATGGATCCCAATTTGGGGCTTGAACTCATGACCCTGAGGTCAATACCTGAGCTGAGATCAAGAGTCATACACTTAACTGGCTCAGCCACCTAGGTGCCCTTGAATGAATGAGTTTAAAAAGAAATTATTTTACCCATGATTAAGTTAAATAAACATACAGGTTGGTTTATGATAGTCTTTTAAACTCTTATCAAAAGCTTGCCATTGCATCAGAAGAGTTCAATAAGATTTTGAAATATGGGGGTGTGAGTTTGAGCCCTAAGTAGGGCTCTGCACTGAGCATGGAGCCTGGTTGGGATTCTCTCTCCCTCTCTCTCTCTCTCTCTCTCTCTCTCTCTCTCTCTGCCTTTCCCTTGTTCATGCATGCTCTCTCTTGCACTCTCTCTGGAAAATAAATAAATAAACATTAAAAAGGAAAAAAAGATTTTAAAATAGGTATATTAATGAATAATAATACAGAGTAACAATAGCACATTAATTATTATACTGGCAACATTTGTAAAAAATAACTAAAACAAAACAAAATATTTCATTACCAATTTTTACCAAAATTATATCCCACATTTTTCAAAATTCATAAATTTATCCTGTTTTTATTGAGGGCCTGCCAATGGGTACCAGACATCTTGCTGGGCTCTAAGCTTTCAGTGCAGAAAAGCTAGATGTGATCTCCCTTGTGAAGTTTATTTTCTAGATGTGGAGAACCCTGTTCTTGATCATTGGAAAAATATGAGAAAAGTTGAAGAGCATTAAAAAATGCAGAATTGCTCCTGACTTGAATAACAGTTTCCTTTTGATAATAAAGTCCACATAACATTTCCTAGAAATACAGTCTTAAGTTCTTTGATCTTTTTCTAGATGACAGCTTCTTCATTTCCTATCTGCAGATTCCTAGCTCCTACTCATTTTTTTACTGTTTTTATTTATTTGAGAGAGAGAGAGAGAGAGAGAGAGAGAGAGAGAGAGAGACAGCATCAGCAGGGGAGGGTCAGAGAGAGAGGGAGACACAGAATCTGAAGACAGGCTCCAGGCTCTGAGCTGGCTGTCTGCACAGAGCCCAATGCGGGGCTTGAACCTATGAACCATGAGATCATGACCTGAGCCGAAGTCAGATACTTAACCAACTGAGCCACCCAAGTGTCCCTCCTACTCATTTTTTATATAGTTCATCTGTTACTCTAGACCTGTTTTCTCTTACTCTCTCTCTTAGCTCATCAAACCCAACATTTAGATTATTTCCTGTTTTATAATTGAGGTGAAATGCACATAATGTAACATTAACCATTTTTTAAAATGTTTATTCATTTTGAGAGAGAGTACATGCACCTGAGCAGGGGAGAGGCAGAGAGAGGAGAGAGAATTCTAAGCAGGTTCTGCGCTCAGGTTCTTTTCACAACACAGAGTGAAAAAGAGCTCAGTCCCATGAACTGTGAGATCATGACCTGAGAGCCGATAGCAAGAGTCAGATGCTTAACTGACTGAGCCACCCACATGCCCCAACAATGTTCATTTTAAAATGAGCAGTTCTGTGTCATTTATTACATTCACAGTGTTGTACAATACTACCTCTCTAGTTCCAAAACATTTTCCCTTCTCCAGTCCCTGGTAACCACCATTCTGTTTTCTGTCTCTATGGATTGACATATTCTGGATATTTCATATAATTGGAATCATACACATATAATATGTGACCTTTTGTTTCTGGTTTCTTTTATTTAGCATAATGTTATATAGCTTATTCCAGGATGTAGTACACATAAGTATTGCATTCTTTTTATGGCTGAATAATATTCCATTATATACACATGTCACAATTGGTTTAAACATTCATCCACTGATGACACTTGGGTTGTTTCTACCTTTTGGCTATTATGCACAGTGCTTTTATAAACATTCATGTGTAAGTGTTTGAGCTTTCTGTTTTCAATATTTTGGGGTCATTTTTTTCTTTGAAAGAGATAGAGAGAGAAAGAGAGCAGAGGAGAGGGGTTGGGGGAGAGAAAGAATCCCAAGCAGGTTCCACACTCAGGGTGAGACGCTATGCCACAAACTCTGGAATCATGACCAGAGCTGAAGTCAGGAGTCAGACGTCCAACTAACTGAGCCACCCAGGAGCCACAGGTCATGTTTTTGTTAAACTTTTTAGTTTGGATACATTTTGTTTTAAAGAAGAGCTACAAAGAGAACCGCGAGTTCCCATTATCTACTCTCCGCAATAGTAGCATCTTAAATAGCCATGGTACATTTGCCAAAACTAACAAACCAACAATGGTACAATATTATTTACAAACTGCAGACTTTGTTTGGATTTCACTAGCTTTTCTGCTTATATTCCTTTTTCATTCTAGGATCCTTTCTGGGATTTCACATTGTGGAACAGTTTCTCAGTCTTTTCTTGTTTTTCAGTCTGAGAGGAGTTTGGAGACAGGATGTCATAGAGGAAAAATTTCCATCACATCACAGCAGGAGTACATGCTGTCACCATGACTTATCAGTAGAAATGTTATCCTCAGTCACATGACTAAGGTGGTGTTTGCTAGGCCTCTCCACTGTGAAGACCCTCCCTGACCCTTTCCACACTCTATTCTTTGGGAAAAAGTCACTAAGACCAGCTCACACTTGTAGGGAGGAGTATCTACATAAGTTATTTGGAATTGTTCTGTAAGGAAATTTATCTCTCCCATTTACTTATATATTCAATCATTTATTTATGTTGATATGGACTCATAGATATTTATTTTATAGTTAATATCCTTTTGAGGTCTTGTCACCAAAACCTATAAGAAAAGTGGTAAGTGCAGGATGAGTGCAGTTTAGAGTGCTTTGAAGGCAAGCAGATATTAGGCTTGATGTGGAATATAGCATTCTTGGAACAAGATATACACTTCTCACAGCGTGGGGGTTTTGAAGATGATATTTACTGAGTAGAGACAGAGTACATTTTGGTATTAGCTTTTTATAGGAGGCTATATTTTTAGAGGGCTTGTTTGATCAGGGCCTAGGTTTTCTGATTCCTTGCTCTGTGCTCTTTTTTACTGCCATCAAATCTTTGCATGTGGTCATATTTGTAGCTATTAATATACTTGTTGATAAATAAAGTGGTTCCACATAAAATATCCCCACTCAACTTACACTGACATTCTTAAAAAAAAAGAAGAAGACGAAGACTTGTTTTTTAAACAGGATATAGAACCATGGGGTTTAAATATGGAGATGCCTTGATCAGGTAGTACACTTGCTCCTGCTTTGGCAAGAACATGGAGCCCTGTGGCCTTAGAGGCTCTCCCTAGATCACAGATAATTATTCGTAAAGCTACAAGTTACAGGTGGAAGTCTAGCCATGAAAAAAAAAAAAAAGAAAGCTTGTCTTGGGTTATGCAATAAGCTAACAGTGAAACCGAGGGAAATAACCATATTGGCTAATGTTTCTGATTCCTTTTTCTGTGCTACTTTCATTGAAGAATTAGACTGCTGCTATTGTTTCCAAATCTTAAGGTGCCTAGTATAACATGAAGTTACTCATTTCTGAGGAATCAGTAACTACATAAGAGGAAAAGTCATTTTTTGAAATTTCATTTTCACTTACCAGAGAACATTTGCAAATAGTGTCTATATAAAGATATATAATTGTTTTTTTAAATTTTTTAATGTTTTATTTATTTTTGATACAGAGACAGAGCATGAGAGGGGGAGAGGCAGAGAGAGAAGGAGACACAGAACCGGAAGCAGGCTCCAGGCTCTGAGCTAGCTGTCAGCACAGAGCCTGATGCGGGGCTCGAACCCACGAACGTGAGATCTGACCTGAGCCGAAGCCGGAGGCTTAACCAACTGAGCCACCAGCGCCCCTATAATTGTTTAGCTTATAGACTCATCTCATTATTTATAATAGCCACACTTTGCATATGAACACCTTATAGGTATGACAAAACATTTTTATTCACCTTTTAATATATTTTTTAAAGTTATGTATCCATTTTGAGAGACAGAGAGTGTGTGAGCAGGGGAGAGGCAGAGAGAGCGAATCCCAAACAGGCTCCGTGCTGTTAGCACATAGCTTATTGGGGGCTTTAACTCGCAAATTGTGAAATTATGACCTAAGCTGAAATCAGGAGTTGGAAGCTTAACCAAGCCACCCAGGCACCCCTTCACCTTTTAATATGGAGCATCATTGAGTATATCTGAAAATCTGTGGTGAGGTAAATTACTATTTAGCTATTATATAATGCTGCATACAGATAACATTTAGGGTATTTTTATTTCCATCAATATTTCAGGCTAGATGAACTGAAAGCCTTCTTGCCACAAACATCAAGAAATTCCGCATTAAATATATTTTAAAAATCCTTTTGAAATAATAGATGATATCACAAGAAATAAAGGGAAATACCTAAGGACAAAACAAAATAATACAACAGAGTAGTGAGTTTATGAGTTGATGCTAGAGGTGCCCTAGGATCCACTTGGCATTCTAGTTTCTTTGATGTTAACACCACAGAGACAGGAAGAAAGGTCTCCTCTATGTGGCAGGAGTCAGAACTGAGATATCTGCATAAATCAAGGACCCTCTGAAAACAAATGCATTAGAAAAAAGATCTGGGGCACCTGGGTGGATCGGTAGGTTAAGCGTCCTGCTGAGCTGAAGCCCTGAACTGGGCTATCTGCTGTCAGCACAAAGCCTGCTGTGGATCTTCTGTACTCCTTCCAACCCCCATCCCCTGCTCTCTGCCCCTTTCCTGATGTCTCTCTCTCTCAAAAATAAACATTGAAAAAAGAAAAGAAAAAGGGGCACCTGGGTGGCTCAGTCAGTTAAGTGTCGGACTTTGGCTCAGGTCATGATCTCAAGCCTTGTGAGATGGAGCCCCGTGTCGGGCTCTATGCTGACAGCTCAGAGCCTGGAGCCTGCTTTGGATTGTGTCTTCGTCTTTCTCTGCGCCCCTCCCTCCGTCACTATCTCTGTTTCTGTCACAAATAAACATTTTAGGGCTGCCTGGGTGGCTCAGTCGGGCTAAGCATCCAACTTCGGCTCAGGTCATGATCTCACAGTTCATGGGTTCGAGCCCTGCCTCAGGCTCTGTGCTGACAGCTAGCTCAGAGCTTGGAGCCTGTCTTCAGATTTTGTGTCTCCCTCTCTCTCTCTGACCCTCCCCTACTCACACTGTCTCTCTCTCTCTCAAAAAAAAAAAAACCCATAAAAAAATAAAAAAAATAAATATTAAAAAATCTAAAACTTTAAATTTAAAAAACTAAGAAAAAAATCTGTGCATCAACACAAAAAAACTTGTCTGTCTCTCCTTGTGCTCTAACTAAGAAAAAAAAAATGTTTCCCCCTAGGATGAATCTGTTCCTTGTGCAGGTTTAGGGCTTAATTTACATTAATTGCCATAAAGGGGCCCCTAAGGTCAGGAATTAAGATAAAAGTAGTCTGGACAAACCAAGAAACAGATTCTTAACTATAGAGAACAAACTTACAGTTACCAGAGAGGAAGTGGGAGGGAAGATGGGGGAAATAGTGGATGCGGATTAAGGAGGGCACTTGTGATGAGTACTGGGTGATTAAAAAAAACTTTAAAAAGTCTGGTGTTGGTGACATATGTGGGCCAACTGGCAGAAGCAAAAGCAAAAATCTCTTTGGAAGGACCATTCCTCCACCATGCAAAACTTCTCAGAGAAAGCCTACTGAAGATGACCTCCCAATACAAAATTATAAAATACACATGTGAAAGTCAGCACATAGAACAATGGTAGGATTAGATGTTCCAGAGTTCAATTAAAGAAAAATGTTAAAAACTATCAAATAAGTTTGTTTAAAATGTTGAAGACATTAAAAAACCTTGTTGAAAGGAATTGAAGATGACACAAACAAATAGAAAAATATTCCATGCTCATGTATTGGGAGAACAAATATTATTAAAATGTCCATAGTATCCAAAGCAATCTGCAGATTTAATGCAATCCCTATCAAAATACCAATAGCATTTTCAGAGAACTAGAACAAACAATTGTAAAATTTATATGGAACTACAAAAGACCCAAGTAGACAATGCAATCTTAAAAAAGAACAAAACTGGAGGTATCACTATCCTAGATTTCACGATATATTATGAAACTATAGTAATCAAAACAGTAGGGTACTAGCAAAAAAAATAGACACACAGATAAATAGGACAGAATCAAGTGCCCAGAAATAAACCCACAACTATATGGTTAATTACTCTTCAACAAAGGAGGCAAGATTATGCAATGAGAAAAAGACAGTATCTTCAGCAAATGATATTGGGAAAACTGGACAGCTACATGCAAGAAAAAATAAATAAAACGAGACTACTTTCTTACACCATACACAGATATAATGCAAAATGGATTAAGGACCTAAATGTGAGACCTGAAACCATAAAAATCATAGAAGAGAAGAGAGACAGTAATTTCCTTGCCCTCAGCCATAGCAACACGTTTCTATATATGTCTCCTGAGGTAAGGAAAACAAAAGGAAAAATAAACTATTGGGATTACATCAAAATAAAAAGGAAATAATCAACAAAACTAAAAGACAACCTGCCAGTGGGAGAAGATATTTGCAAAATGACATATCTGGTAAAGGTTAGTATCCACAATATGTAAAGAACTTATACAACTCAGCACACACCCAAACAGGCCAATTTAAAAATGGGCAGATAGGGGCACCTAGGTGGCTCAGTTGTCAAGTGCTTGGCTTTTGATTTTGGCTCAGATCATGATCTCACAGTTCATGAGTTTGAGCCCCACATCAGGCTCTGCACTGATAGTGCAGAAGACATGAACAGACATTTCTCCAAAGAAGACATCCAGATGGCCAACAGACACATGAAAAGATGTTCAACATCACTCATCATCAGGAAAATACACATCAAAACCACAATGAGATATCACTTCATACCTGTCAGAAGGGTAAGATCAAAAACACAAGAAACAACAAGTGTTGGTAAGGATGTGGGGAAAAAAGGAAATCTTGTGTACTGTTGATGGGAATGCAAATTGATGCAGCCACTGTGAAAAATACTCTGGAGATTTCTCAAGAAATTAAAAATAGAACTACCAAATAACCCAGTAATTCCACTATGAGGTGTTCACCCCAAAATACAAGAACACTAAATCAAAAACATATGCACCCCTATGATTACTACAACATTATTTACAATAGCCAAGAGATGGAAGCAACTCAAGTGTTCATTGATAGATGAATGGATAAAAAAAGAGTGTGTGTTTGTGTGTGTATATAATATATAATGGAATGTTACTCAGCCATAAAAAGAATGAAATCTCACCATTTGCAACACCATGAATGGATCTACAGAGTATAATGCTAAGTGAAATAATTCAGTCAGAGAAAGAAAAATACCATATGATTTCACTCATATGTAGAATTTAAGAAACAAAGCCAACAAATTAAAAAGAGGCAAACCAAGGAAAAAAAACCCCAAAACAGACTCTTACCTATAGAGAACAAATTGATGGTTACCAGAGGGCAGGTGGTTGGAGGGATGGGTGAAATAGGTGATGGGGTGAAAGAGGACACTCACCATGATGAGCACTGAGCAGTGTACACAGTTGCTGAATCACTATACTCTACACCCGAAACTAATATAACACTCTATGTTAAGTCTACCGAAATTGTAAATATATTAAAGCCCAAAGGAAGCAATACAAATAGGAAAAGAGCAAGACAGCATGAAAATGAAAAAAATTTTTTGAACATTTTTAGTAATGAAAAATGTAACTTTCAAAATTATGTACTCAATGAACAGGCTATCTAGCAGATTAGGTAGGCCGAAAGGTTATTATCTGGAATGCAGTGTGAAGAGATAAAAAAGATGGATAATATTTGTAAAGACTTAAAGATACAGAGTTTAGAAGAAGAAAGTAAAAAATGTGTCTAATAGGATTTTCCTAAGGAGACAATAAAGCTGTTGCCTTATTTGTCAAATATTTGACAATATTGAAGGGATAATGGTAATAATTGTACAGTTTAATGAAAAAATCTCTAGATTAAAGATGTACAATACATTTCAAACAGGAGGTGTAAAAATAATTTACATTTAGAAACATTGTAATAAAACTGCAAAATACCGAAGTCAAAAAGTAAAATCTTTAATGCATTCAGAGGAAAAAAGATAGGTAATCTAAAAAGGAACTACATTTTGACAGTCACTGACTTCTTTACAACAATAATAAAACCCATGAGACAATGAATAATCTTCAAAGTGCTACGAGAAAACAACTATCAATAAAGAGCTGTTTATACGGTTCAATTATCATAGACGAGTGAAGGGAGAATGAAAATGTGTTCAAATGAACACAGAGAATTTTCCACTAGCAGATCTTCAGCAAAAAATGAAATTGAATTCTGAAAGGACTGAGAGTAAGGAAGTAAAGTGAGTGAGTCTAAAAACAATTGACATGAAATAACAACAACACTAATTTATTGGGTGTATAAAATATGAATCTAAAATATTGGAAATAAGTATATGGAAGGCAAGAGGGGATTATTCAGAGTGAAAATGTTCTAAGTTCCTTGATTTGTTAAGGAGGCAGAATAGACGTTAATTACCTTTAGATTCTGTTAAGTATACTGTAAGTATATCAGGTTTTTTAAAAAACTTTGTAAAAGCTTATTTATTTTGAGAGCGAGCGAGAGAGAGAGAGAATCCCCAGCAGGCTCCCCAGAGCCTGACTTGGGGCTCCAACTCATGAATTGAGGGATGATGACCTGAGCTGAAACCAAGGGCCGGTTGCCTAGCTGACTGAGCCACCCAGATACCCCTGCATGTCAGTTTTTCAAGGATAATAACTAAAGTGGATTGTTTATAATTTGTTAACTGAAAAAATCTCTCAAGAATGACTGCTGAAGCTGGCACAACTCCTAGACCCAGGGGTGTGTAGGAGTGGGGGCAAGAAGGAAGGAAGGTAATAAAGAATATTCAATTGGTCTAGTAGAATTTAGGAAAGGAAAGGAAAACAAAAGGAAGAAAAAAACAAGATAAAAGAAAATCACAGAATAACATGGTAGAAATAATTCCAAGTTTGTCAGTAATTACAATAAATTCATGTAGTTTGACTAAATTTGCCAGTTCAAATTATTATGAAGTGAAATTTTTAAAAATTGACTTATATGTTTCTTATATGAGACAAATGTAATTATTATACATGAAAATTATTACACATTAAGGGATAAAAAAGTAAAAAGGGAGTTGGTCACTTCATTATCACTGGACAAAACAGACTTGAAGGCATAAAGTATGATTAGGAAGAAGACATGGATGGATACAGTGCCTGGAGACAGACATTTGAAGAGCTGCTGTGTGCTGTGGAAGAGAGAGTCTACGTCTGGAGCACACTCAGATTATTCTGTAAGATTCAGAAGGACAGGACCCATAGGTGGGAATTATAGGGAGGTGTGTATTGACTTGGTGCACTGGAAGGGATTTTCTGACTGTTAGGTACTTTATCCCTGAAGGTATTTGGGCCAAGGTGGTGGGGAAGCTGTGGAGGGGACGCAGGGGCTGTGCCTGACAGATGGTTTCCAAACCAAAGCACTGGAATCACTTGGAGAGCTTTTTAAAACATGTCTTCTATGGCCTCTTCCCACATTTAATGGGCTATTTTTATACCCCAGGAATGTGCCTTTATGAAATGCTCCCCAGGTGATTCTAATGTAGCCAACTCAGAACAGGTCCATGGAAGAGCATTTAGGAACCACTGGCCAGATAACCTCTAAAGTTCCCACTGACTATTGCATTTGATAACTTAATAACGTCTTCATAGACATTTACCTTTGAACTGGAGAGATTACTAGAAAAGTGGAGAAGTAGAATTACTGTTTCCAATATGCAGAAGAATAATGGAGGATAGAAATATCTGTGAAGTTAGGTATAATTGGGAAGAAAGATTAGGTATGATTCCATGAACAGCCCATGTGCCTTCTCCACTGTTCACAAGCTTTTCAGTAAATGTTGATGAAGATGATGAAAATGAATATATTTTCTATTCAGAACAAATGGCCCAACAGGCCCAATGTAACTAATTGTTTGCATTTCTAGCAGCCGCATATTTCATGTACGTGGAGGCTCTGTTACAAATCTGGAACCCCAAGGCAGTGTGTCTAAAGGTTTCATATGCCCACAAATTGCCTGGGAATCTTAATAAAATGGAGATTCTGAAAAAGTTGGACTGTGGTGGAGCCCAAGATAATACATTTCTAACAAAGCTTTCTATCTTCTCAACTTACGATAAGGTGTTCAGGAATCTTCTCTTTCTTTAGACAAGATAAAGAGAGAAGCTCTTCTGGTTTTCTAAAGACCCCATTCTTTAGGCCAGATTATCGTTTTTGTCGTAGGATATCTATGAACCAATGAGAAGAGGTGGCTGATAGCGGCACTCTGTGTTCCGAATGAGGCAACAGGGCACGGAGTCACACAGAAGCTCAGATTGGAGAATGGTGACCTCTCACCAGCTTCAGCTTCTCTTTCCACACCCGTAGCAGGATGGCAGTAATGGAATGAAGATCTCCCTGGCCCATCAGAAGACCAGAATTTTGTTTGCTGAGTAGATTTCTTTGTTTTATTTTGCTTCAGTTCACTTCTTTTCATTTTTTAACTTTTTGGCCTTTTGTCCCTTAATCTTCCTGAGACTGTTTTGTCTGTGGAGTATATACTAGGACTCTGATATGCTTAAGAATTTGTTTTCTTAACGTAGGTAAAACTCATATAATACAAACTTTTAAAGCGATCGATTCAGTGGTAGTTGTTTGCTACATGAGCAATGTGCAACCACCATCTTTATGGAGTTCCAAAACATTTTTATCACCCCTAAAGAAAACCCATCCCTATTCCCACCTCCCCTTAACTCCTTGTCTAAATGGTTTGACCTACTCTGGATATTTCATATAAAAGGAATCGTTGTCACATGTGACCTTGTATGTGACTTCTTTTACTTTTCCATATGTGACTTCTTTTACTTAGCATAATGTTTTCTAAGTTCATCCATGATGTGGCACGTTTCAGCATTTCATCATTTTTTATTATGGTGGAATAATATTTCATTCCATGTATATATCACATTTTGTTTATCCTTTCATCCATTGATGGTCATTGGAATTGTTTCCACCTTTTGGCCACTGTGAACAGTGCTTCCGTGAGCAAATATTTGAGTACTTGTTTTCATAATTCATTGTTTTTAAATGTACCATCTCATTTGGTTTTCAAATTGGGTTGAAAAAAGTTAAGTATTTTACTGAAAAGAAGCTCAAAATGGCTTGTTTAAGGCTCACAGGTAGTAAGGTGCCCAGAAACTCAAAACTTCTGGAAGTCCAGGGCTCTTCCCAGTTTTACCACCACAGGCATTCGGGTGTCTTGAATTAAGGAGAATGTGTGTGAAAATGACTACAGGGCTGTAAAATGCTCTATGTGTAAGTTGGTGCTGGTAGTTGGTATTCAATATGTCAATTGGTGCTACAGGAACAGTTTCCCACTCATGAGGTCAGTGCATGCTGTCTCTATTATGACCAGAAGAGATATTTTAGAATTGCAAAAGGTATAACAGAGTGGTTGGACACCAGCAAAGGAGTTTGACAAGGCTGTCACATCCGTTCAATATTTCTCCTGAAATAATCTTGGGTATTGCTGTTGATGGTTACCATAGTGGTATTAAGGTTGGCAGAAGGAGATGATGTAATCTCGAGCATGCTGATGACATCCTAGCTGCTGAGTCCGTGGTTTCTGCACTAAGAAAGCTTGTGCCTTAGATGAGGGATGATTTAGACGCTCATAATG
>NC_043705.1:54898098-54965374 GCF_006229205.1 Suricata suricatta | reverse complement strand
TCTCTCTCTCTCAATAATAAATAAAACATTTAAAAATTAAAAAATAATAATGTTGCAAAAATCATAGGAGTGAATATATGTTTTTGAATCAGTGTGTTTTTTTAAATTGTTTAGTTAAATACTCAGTAGTGGAATTACTGGATCATATGGAGATTCCATTTTAATTTTTTGAGAAACCTCCATACTATTTTTCACAGTGTCTGCACCAGTTTGCACTCCCACCAACAGTGCACAAGGGTTTCTTTTTTCCCCCACAGCCTTGCCAACACTTGTTGTTTCTTATGTTTTTGATCTTACCTTCTGACAGGTATGAAGTGATATCTCATTGTGGTTTTGATGTGTATTTTCCTGATGATGAGTGATGTTGAACATCTTTTCATGAGTCTTTTGACCATCTGGATGTCTTCTCTGTAGAAATAAATGTTCATATCTTCTGCCCATTTTAAAATTGGACTGTTTATATGTTGTTGAGTTGCATAAATACTTTATATATTGTGGATACTAACCCTTATTAGATATGTCATTTGCAAATATCTTCCCCCATTTAGCAGGTTGTCTTTTAGTTTTGTTGATTGTTTTCTTTGCCGTGAGGAAGCTTTTCATTTTGATGTTATCCCAGTAGTTTATTTTTCTTTTGTTTCCTTTGCCTCAAGAGACATATCTAGAAAAATGTTGCTATGCGTGAGGGCAGAAAAATTACTGCTTAGGATTTTGGTGGTTTTGGACCTCACATTTAGGCCCTTAATCTATTTTGGGTTTACTTCTGTGTATGGTGTAAGAAAGTGGGCCAGTTTTATTCTTTTGCATGTAGCAGTCCTGTTTTCCCCACGCCACTGTTTGAAGACACTTTTTTCCCTTCATTGCATCATCTTGCCTCTTTTTCCTAAAGATTAATTGACCATATAATTGTGGGCCTATTTCTGGGCTCTTGGTTCTGTTCTATTGATCTGTGTATCTCTTTTTGTGCCAGTTCCATACTGTTTTGATTACTAAAGCTTTGTAGTGTATCTTGAAATCTGGGGTTGTGATGCCTCCAGTTTTGTTCTTTTTCAAGATTGCTTTGGGCACTGAAGGTCTTTTGTGGTTCCATACCCCATCTTCATAAATTTAAGCCACCCAGCTGGGGTTGCAGTCCTCATGGAACAGGAAAAATCACCCAGGTGAGTCCTGACCCATAAAATGATGACGAAGAATAATATTGTTTTGTATATTGCAGGATTTTGTGGTCATTTATTATGCAGTCAGAGATAACAGGTTTCTCAGAGCCAGGGCTCTGATCTATGATCAGTGCTTCTCAAATTTTGCTGTGCATTTCATTATCACCTAAGAATCCTGTTGAAACACAGGTTTTGACTCATTATTAGGTCTGGAGTAGTGCCTGAGATGCTGCTTTTCTAACAAGCTCCCAGGTGAGGACAATTCTGCTGCTCCACAGCTCGTACTTTGAGTAGAAAAGCATTCTGAGGAACAAATTGTACCAGATGGAGCAGTATATGAGATGCATTGGTACGACTGTTCAAAGGGCTTTCATTTCTTTCTTCCTTTTTTTTTTTTTAACATTTATTTATTATTGAGAAACAGAGAGACAGAGCATGAGCAGGGGATGGGCAGAAAGAGAGGGAGACACGGAATCAGCAGCAGGCTCCAGGCTCTGAGCTGTCAGCACAGAGCCTGATGTGGGGCTTGAACCCACAAACCTGAGCTGAAGTCAGATGCTTAACCAACTGAGCCATCCAGGTGCCCCTAAAGGGCTTTCATTTCTGGATTGATTAGCTAAATAGCTTAATAAATTGAAAAACATCTGCCATAAGACACATGACTTACAGCAGAATTTTTCAGTGTGGTCTCTGGGTCCACTTGCATTCACATCACCTAAATTTGTTAAATTCTGCAGAGCCAGAAATGGGAGTAGCAGGAATCATCATATTGGGCAAGATCTCTAGAAGATTCATAAGGACTTTCAAATTGGAAACTGGTAAACTGGAAAATGGACTGAATTAAGATAAGAACTGGGTTTTACTTCTGACATTGGGTCCTAACAAATGGTAAGCAAAAGGACTTCATGTTTCCGGGTTTTGATTTCTGCATCTATAACCTGGGAGACAGATTGCTGAACTAGAATGTTTTCTGTGTCCGATGTAGTGTATCTATGCCAGGCTAACTTGACTTCTCCCTCTCTTGTCCTCTCTGTACTGAAGCTAGGAAAGCACACACTCTGCCTTAGAGAGTACAGCTGTCTTCAGTATTGTCATCTGTACCATTGTCTTCCTTGGGGCACAGAGCAATAAGAAAGATCAGGAAACACAGAATGTGAGAAGTGCCATTTCATTTTAAAATATTTTTAAACAAATATTAGTGTCAAGGCCAATGTCTACTCAGAATAATGCATATCTGCTTTGGATATTGTAATTAAACTTAAATCATTTCTTAAATTATATGTTTTAAATGGCAATTGCGCAGCCTTTAAGCTTTCCTCTTGCCTTGAGCACCATTGGGTAAACGTGTTCATGATTGAATTAGCAGACCTTTGATTTTAAAAGGACTTTTCAGTGATCTTTTATGGTAGATTAAAAAGCAATTTACTAATTTACAGTTCATAGGAATTCCGTGCCCTCTTTGAGTTTTGTAAATCAATTCTGTGCTAATAAATGTGACTATAGCTCCAAATGTTTCATTTCGAGACAGCTGGTCTTCAAGACAACCCTAAACTCACAATTACATTATCAGTAAAACTGTATTTTGTGAACTTCTTCCTTGTGCCCAGTCTAAGTTCCTCCTAGGAATTCTTTAATTTGTAGATGTCAACTTAGAGTCTTTAGCTGGGGTAGGGGAGTTTTACCTAACAGGGCTAGGAAGTACCACCTTAATTGTTTGCTCATCTTTTCTTCAATCTGTTCTCTTTATCATAATAAGTAATATTCGGTTGCAAGACAATTGGAAGATGGAGGTTATTTAACCCAGGGCTTTTCCTCCCCGGCATGGCTCTCTCAGCAACCAAGACCCTGCTACATGTTCCAAGGAATATATCATCATCATAATAGTCAAAACACGTACAGTGCTGTGTGCTTGCTGTTAGCTTATTTAATCAGCACACAACTCTATGAAATTCACACCATTAATAACACTCGGATTTTACAGTTGAAGAAATGGAGACATAGATTAAATACCTTTCCTAAAGTCCCAGAAGTAGTAAATGGTGGAGGTGAGATTTGAACGCACGAAGTCTGGCTCCAAACTTTGTGCTTTAACCAATAAACCACACTGCTGTATCCCTTGTGGCAAATGGGCTCTTTCTACATGAACACTCTCAGTTTCAGCTGGGACTAGGTTTCCGAAAGGAAGTATCTATTATTTGTCCTGGGGACAGGTATAAGAAGTCAGCAGAGGGGAACCTGGGTGGCTCAGTCAGTTAAGCGTCCCACTTTGACCTTGACTCAGGTAATGATCTCAGTTTGTGAGACTGAGCCCCATGTCAGGCTCTGCGCTTACAGTGTGAAACCTGCTTGATATTCTCTCTCTCCCTCTTTCTCGGCCCCTCCGCGTCTCATGCACATGCACATGTGCGTGCATGCTCTGTCTCTCTCAAAATAAACTAAAAAGTAAAAAAAGGAACCAGCAGAAAAAGAAACGCAACACACAAAAAGGGAATATCCAATGACTTGTGTTTTCCCCTTTTTGCTTTTCAAATTCAACTGCCCACTCTATCTCAGCCTTTGACAAGTCAACACAAATCTGTCTCAAATGGGACTGAAAGGTTCAAGCCATTGATGGAGAGCTGAACCTCTTTCTTGGCTGGTTTCTGGGAATGAGAATGGCTTGTTTTGAGCTGGTAAAGGGCACTTTGCTCTCTGAGGGTCTTTCTGCTGAAGAGAAATAGCTAATGAAAAGTTGGTGCTAGATTTGCCTTCTTATGGAAGAAAAGCTGGGAATTGGGCTGAAGACGAGGGTTCTTTTTTCTGGCTTTCTTGGGGTTTTGCCAATGGGGAGGGGATTTAAGTCAGGATAGAGATGAAGGAGAAGGGGCTAGCCTGTAATAATTCAAAGAAAAGGCTTTGGGAGGGTAGAAGAATGAAGCCACACAGCCCAAATGTGGACACCCATCCAAAGGTGGATAAGTAAACTCCACACTATCCAAAATATTCATCCAGAACCTTCTGAAAAAAATATAATTCTTTTAAATTGGAAAGAATATGGAAACACATGTTTTTACTTAAACATTAATGCTCCCCTCTTCTAGGTCTTCTTCAACTGGAAGTATTTATTGAAAGTAGAATTGTTTGTTCTAAAGGCATTTACTTCATGTTTGCTTCATATAACCAGTAGGCGAGGTATCTAGAAACTGAAGTTCAGATTTCACAGCTTGTTGTCATCTCTGGGTTTTCTAGTCCCTGTTTGTTTTCCTATGATGGAATGGCACATTGGGAGGCAATGCCCATCTCCTTCTTCTATGACATTTGAACAAACCCCTGGGTTAGGGGAGGCTGGCAGGGCTTTGGGCATAGAGGTAGCAACTTCAGGCAATGGGGAGTCCAGCAGGCAGGAGGCCTTATTCTTAAAGATGCCAGGGCCCCATAGCATGAGAGTTCCCCCAACATGTCACCTAAACCCCTAGCACTGACCTTACTGTTACCATTCCTAGGTCCCTGCTGATCTCAAGTGCCCAAACCCTGTGAGGAGATTAGAATTTAGGGTTGGGGAGTTGGAGTCTGGCCTTCTTTAAACTGTTCCTAGACTAAAAGATGTTGACAATAAAGAATCACCAGAAGTAGGACTGGGTGGGGTGGAGGTGGGGGTGAGGCAAGGAGATAACTGCCTGAAAACTGATATAAATAGCATTCTTTTAAATTTCCCAGAATCCAAAATAGGAGTCAAGACTCAAATTTGCCTCCTTCATCAGTTTTGAGGTTTTTGCTATTTTTCTCCCCCATCGTCCGTGTATCATTGCCAGGGAGAGAGAAAATGGAAATGACTCCTCTTCTTCATGTGTGTAACTTTTTGCCCCTTTTCAGTTAAAGGTTGACTCGACTTCCACCCAAACTGTGCATCGCTTTATCCTCTGCCCCTTCTTCCCTTCTTCCCCATTTTCTTATCCCCTTCTCGCTGGCTCCTCCTCCCTGGCCAGCCTGGGCCTCCTCTGCCTGCCCTGGCACCCCCCACGCCCGCCTCTCCTTTTCCTCCTTTTAGTCCTTATTTTCACAAATTAACATATTATAAGCATTAACTGGCAACCACCCTGAAAGGAGATGAGCTAGTGTGAGGAAAGGAAGTATTACTGCCAAGTTTTAACTAATTCCTGCTGCCAATTCTGTGGCATTTTCCACGGCTGTGAAATTGCAATAAACAAGGGGCTGCACTTATGTTTCTAACCTTTCCACTGTTGGTGCCGAAGACACGAACTGAATGTTGAACACCAAGCTGTCACCTTCTAAATGTATTACATATTCTTTTGAAAGAGAATTGCGGGAGGCTCAGATTGGGCTGTGGTTGGGGGCACGACCGGGAGGGGAGTCTCTAAAACTGTGGCTGAAAAATAGTAATTTCTTTCATTAAAAGAAATGTATCATCCTAGTAATCCAGTAATGAGCTGGCCTAAAATGAGCTAATTTTCTAAAAATTAACCTGAAGCATGTATATATATTATGTGTGTATTATATACATATATATATATCACATCCCTCACAGTATAAAAAATGGTTTTTAAAAACATCATTATTTTAAAAAAGATAAAGATGGAGCACCTGGATGGCTCAGTCGGTTAAGCATCTGGCTTCGGCTTAGGTCATGATCTCACGGTTCATGGGTTCAAGCCCCGCATCGGGCTCTGTGCTGACAGCTAGCTCAGAGCCTGGAGCCTGCTTCAGATTCTGTATCTCCTTCTCTCTTTGACCCTCCCCTGTTCAAGTGGTCTCTCTCTCTCAAAAATAAATTAACATAAAAAATTAAAAAAAGATAAAGAGTTGGGAACGGTGAGGAAGATTGTCAAATGACGATCACAACAGCCTATAGCATCATTCCCACCTGCCCTAGCAACTTAAAGTTCTCTGCTTCCATTCATAGGTCAACAGTATTCATTAAGAAGGTGTTCTCTTCAGAGTCAGAGGGTACTCCGTACCTGAAAGGAAAGATTGTCTGCACCCATATATCCTGTAGCATCTAGCCAGGCGGCACACAATGTAGCCTCTGCGGGCTCTTGCTCTGTGCTAATGTTTATACATATTCTCTTACTCCCTCCTCAGGCCAACCCTACGAGGAACATAAAAGAATCACCCCAGTCTAGAAATGGGGACCTATAAGCTTAGAGAAGTTAGGTAAAATGCCAAAGTCACAGAGATGGTGACCCTCTGTGGCCCACCCACAGGTACCCAGGTTTTCAATAAATTCCTTTAAATTTTTGAACCTTTCAGTTTTCTTTAAGTTCTTACAAAGGCATTCCATGCCTGGTTCAGCAGAGAGCCATCTGGAGCCATCTTTAAGGGCTGGTGCACAGGTTGGCTCTGCTGCCTTTCACATGTGGCGTCCAGGTCCACAGCACATGCTCATGTTTGCATTTTTCCAGCCCTCAGGAAGGGGATAGAGGATCTAAGGCAAGTGTGTTCTTCTTTAAAAACCAGAAGTTGAAGTCTGGCCATGCTTGTAAGCACTCATATCCCATTTGCCCAAACTTCATTACATGCCCACACCTAGTTTCAAAAGAGGCTGGGAAATACAGTTTCTAGTTAAGAAGCTGTGAGCCTAGCTACAACAGCAGTGTGTGCTGTGCTGGGAGCTGTTGGGGTATTGTCTGGTGCTAACGGAATGAGAATGTGGGGAGAGGAAGGGGACAGGCAGGTAATAGGCAATTAACAGACTATCAGAGTATTAGACTGAAAATTTTGCCTTTAAAATAAAAAAAACAGTTAGAGCTATTCAAATAGTAGAAGGAAGCTCATAGAAGAAGTCCTTAAGGGACTTAGTCAATTTTCAAACTCTATATAAATGTCCATGAAATATTATTCAAGCAGGTCAAGGACCTCTACTTGGGCCTGATTCTAGCACTAACGAGCTGTGTGACCTTGGACACATTGCCAGTAATTAGTTTCTTTCAGCCTATTTTCTCATCTGTAATTTTATCCTGATAATATCAGCCCCAACTATTGATAAGGATAAGGATTAAATGTGATATCCATTGACATATCTTGGGAGAGAGTAGTTGCTCAAAATGATAGTTCTTTATTACTGTTCAGTCAATAAGCTTTCAGTACTCTTTGATACATAGGAGGAGAAAGGAGGCAGAGTAGGGTTTGGCAAGTGAGGAATTTGTATACAGATGAGAGCTAGCCTAAGCAACTGGAGTAGCAGAATATTTGGGACTTCCAAAAGAACGTAATATGTTTGTATCCTAAATCAACAGTGACTGTTAATAAATTCAATCAGAATTAGCAAGGTATTATATCTTTTCTTGATATTCTGTTTTTTTATCCAAGAGTATCTTTATTTAGTCTTCATACTTTTGCTGGGTATAGAATTTGGGGTCAATTGTGATGCTTTTCTTTCAGCACTTTAAATATTCTTCTTTTCCTCCTTTGTTTCTGATGAGAGATAAGCCTTAATTCTTATTGTTGTTTCCCAGTGTGTAAGGTGTTATTTTTCTCTAGTGGCTTTTAACATTATCTTTTTATCTTTTGTTCTCAGAAGTTTCTCTATGATGTAGATATAGGTTTTTTTTCATCTTGTGGTTTGTTGAGCTTCTTGAATCTGTCGATCTATGTTTTCCACCTGATTTTTGGTGATTTTGGTAATTTCTTAAAATACTTTTCTCTGCCCCATGCCCTCTCTCCTCAACTTTTGGGACTCTAGTTTCACATGTGATACACTTGTTGATATTGTCCCACAGATTCTGTAGACCTGTTCATGCTTTTCAGTTTTTTCTCTGTTCTTTAGAATGAATAATTAAAAAAAAATTTTTAATGTCTTTTATTTATTTTTGAGAGACAGACAGAGACAATGTGAGCAGGGGAGGGTCAGAGAGAGAGGGAGACACAGAATCTGAAGCAGGCTCCAGGCTCTGAGCTGTCAACACAGAGCCCGATGCAGGGCTTGAACCCATGAACCGTGAGATCATGACCTGAGCCAAAGCCAGAGGCATAACTGACTGAGCCACCGTGGCACCCCTAGAATGAATAATTTCTATTGGTTGGTCTTCACATTCACTAACTCTTTCCTTCTGTCGTGTCTATTCTTCTACTAAGCCCAACCAGTGAAATTTTATTTTTGATATTTTATTTTTCATTTTGAGAACTTCTATTTGAATCATTTTTTATGTTTCTTTTTCTCTACTGAGATTTCTTATTTGTTCATGTATTAAAAGATTTTTTTCCCTTTATGTTCTTAGGTAGTTATGACAGCTGCTTTAAATTCTTTGCTAATTTCAAATTGGGGGTCATCTTTGGTTTGATTTTCATTGCTTTCACCTTCTCTCTCTTTTTTTAATTTCAAAAAGAGCATGTGTGGGCAGGGGAGAGTGGTGAAGAGAGAGAGAGAGAGAGAGAGAGAGAGAGAGAGAGAGAGAGAATATTAAGCAACCCTGAGATCATGACCTGGGCTGAAACCAAGAGTTGACACTCAACTGACTGAGCCACCCAGGTGCCACACTTTCATCTTTTCTTGAATCTCAGTCAAATTTCTAAATATTTAGACATTTGGATAATGTCCTGGACATTAAATGCTATTTATAAATACCCTAGATTGTTTTGCCTTTCTGAAAGTTACTGGCTCTGTTTTGTTTTGAATAAAACAGGGAGCTAACTTGCTTAGACAGCAGCTGAAATCTCATTTAGCACTTTTAGCCTCACCTGGGCTGCTTGGAGTCTGCCCTGGATGTAAGTGGTTTATTGGTCATCTGGAGACTTGGCAGAGTTTAAACACAAAATTTGGAGCTCTTTCTCTGGCTCTCTCTTTTTTGGGACATCTCCCACTTTACTTTTAGGCTGCTATGGTAGCTCTGAACTCTTTCCTCTTATTCTGAAAACTGGAAGGACTTCAGAGCTTCTATCCTGGTGTTAGCTGCTCTGCTAGGCATGGACTAGGGCCTGTCCGTAAGTGAAAAGCTACAAAACTACAAAAATTGAGAAAGTCATCCAGTACCATTCCTTCACTCATTTGTTGGCTCCCTTCCAATGTCTGCTTTTGACTGCTCTGTGGTGCCTTCAGGTATAATTTATTTATATTCTGTACAGTATTTATGTTGGGGCCCATCCAGCCAGCAGTGCTGTGTGGCCTATTGGGACCCTGCTTCCCCTACTTGAAAAGGTGTGCACTTGACTGCTTGACCTAAGTGGATCAGAGACTGGGGTTAGTTCTCCTATTATTCATACCTCTTGGTGATTGTGGTTTCAGTAATTGGGCAGATTTTCTGATTGAAACTTCCTCCCTAGTTAGAGGCACCTTACTCACAGACTATTGTTTAAACCTTTAAAGAAAAATAGCCTTGTCATAAGCTTCGGTTAATATTACACTATATACGCAAAATAAGACCCCCGCTGATGTATTTTTAGTGATAAATTATGTTTTTTGATCTTCTGTATTGTACTTCTTTCCTGTCTTTAATTATCTGTTCTCTCCTCCAGGAAAACAATGATCTATTCTGAAACATGTGATTCTTAAGAAGTTGCAAACAATGTAATCATTAAAAGAAAGATGTAATCACCTATGGTATATAAGACACCAAGTTTCACAGTCAAGTGTGGTCTCTTCCACCATTCATGTTGTCTGTGTTCTTTCTTATAGATATTTTGCCGACACTAACCCCCTACTCAGGGACCCTTAGACTCTGGTGCGTGGGCTGGTCCCCCGCATATTTATACTTGTTATTTGTGGTCCAAAGATCACAAGAGGGTTGGTCCAACAGGGGCTTCTATTCCTTTATCAGAAGCTAAAATGCCTGCTACATTGTAAAGCATAGTAGGATACAAATAAGTGTGGTGGACTAAAGATGGTTCAGATTCTTAAAAACTCTTCTTATTGTGACTTGGAATCTATGGTCCTTTCCCTGGAATCTGTGTGGACTCTTCTTTCACCATGGAATATGATAGAAGCAGCACATGTCAGTTGGGGCTAACATTTTAAGGGAACTTGTATCTTCTGGTTTCTGTTCATGGACATAATCTTTCCCAGAGCCCTCAATTTCCATGTAAGAAACGTGACTGTCTTGAGGCTTCCATGCTGTGAGCAAGCCCAGACTAACCATAGGAGAGAGTGTGGAGAAACAAATTCAGTTATGTATTTTAAAGGAGAAGAGATAAGGAGAAAGAGACAGACACCCCGACTGCTACCAGCTTGCCAGCTCCTAGGCTCCTCAGTTATCCTGGCTGAGGTCTTAGGCATGAAGCAGAGATGAGCCATCCTCATAGTCCTGTCTGAATTCTTTACCACAAAATCATGACATATATAATCCTAGAAATAAACTATCATTTTGGGCCACTAAGTTTTAGAGTAGTTTACTACCCAGCACTAGTTAACGAGAATATTTACAAGTCCATCTTAGTTTCAGTAATGAATAAAGTTTTTTTTATGGCAAAGACTCAACTGCCTATATTATATGTAAGACCTTATTGTTCACAGTCAGAGTGAATCTACATGCTAAATCTGTACAACCCTAATTTCCCCCGTCTTAGCTGCTTCTGGAATTATAAGTACAGAGTCTCCAGAGAAAATAACTAGGCATTAGGGGTTATACTTTACAAGTCAACTTATTTTTATTACAGCAAAAGCAGTAGTACCATATTGATAGATGAAGAAACTGAGAAGCAGTTTAACTAAGGATAAGTGGCTGGAGTGGGGTCACCATGGCAGTGCTAGGATTTGCATTGAGTGTTCCCAAATTCACTGCTTAGTTCAGAGAACATATTGATTGATTATTGATTGATTTCTGACAAGTTAGATCAATGAGTGTAGATGAATTCAAACCAGCTACTATTATTCAATTGTGAGTTTTAAAAGGAAAATCAAATACAAGACTTTAGGTCTCCTTTTTTGCACTGATCCTGTTAACATCAATTAGACTGTGTCCTACTATGATATTCTAATTTTTAGCACAAGGAGAAAATGAATTGATTTCAGGGTTGATATCTCTTAACATTTAAAAGGAAATACTTCTATTGAAAATATGGGCACCTTAACCATACAATAAATGGCTTGACATTTGTGAGAGCAAAATAGTCAATAGAAGCAGAATTTTCATATTGAAAAATAAATCATTAACCTAGATATTTCTAAGTTCAATTTCAAAAACTTGAGTATGTCATTAATATGTTTTTCCTTCTACTTTCTCTTGATTAAGGCAGCCTCTACCACAGAGGCTATTGGCTGTTTTCCCTAATACCTCTGAGTCCTAGATAGACTAACAGTCTCCATTTTTCTCTCCCTCCTTACTGTTCTGGTATCAGGGTAGGGATCACCCCTATAATGAGCAGCATCAATTTGGAGACAGAAATTCATTCATGTATCTTGATGTGGTGAATAAACATTAGACTCTTAACAGAAGCATTCTGTGAAAGACTATGTTTTCTCTTTTGAGTATCTTGACAATAGAAATAAACCAGGCTGGGAAATAATTCATAGGGCTCTCTCCCAAGTTATCATGTTACCATGTCAAAAAAACGATTTAAGTTTATTTTTGAGAGAGAGAGAGAGAGAGCACAGGTGGGACAGATGCAGAGAGAGAGAGAGAGAGAGAGAGAGAGAGAGGCCTCTGCACTGACAGTAGCAAGCCTGATGCAGGGCTCAAACTTACAAACCATGAGATCATGGCCTGAGTGAAGTCAGATGCTCAACCAACTGAGCCACCCAGGTGTTTCTATGTCAAATTTTTTTTGATACTTCTCCATAACAGGTAAAATCTCATTTCCTTCTTTTCAAATATGAGCTGGCATTGTCCCTCATTTTAAATGAATAGAACATAACAGAAATGATGCTGTGTGATTTTTGAAGCCAGCGCGGAAAAGACAACACACACATGTGATTCACTCTGACTGGAAGGCTCCGCCCACCCTCACCTCCAAGCCAGTTTGAGAACTCCTACCCAGATTGAAGATCTGGGATACAGAAGGTGAGCGTGTGTGTGCGTGTGTGTGTGTGTGTGTGTGTGCACGCGCGCGCACGCGCGCAGATGTGCATGTTAGAGATGAGATAAAAAACTATTTGAAGCACTGTATTCTTTAGGTCCTAGTGATCTTATCAAAGACTTGAATTCACCAAATTTTCTACTCAGGGATGTACTACATTGAGTAGCCTCTGCTATTTCTTCTCCACTCAGCCTCATCTTCAGCTTTAGACCCGACTCTTCCTGTGAAGGAGGTACTAGGGAGGAGTAAGAGATCGGATCTGTGCAGAACAAACTCAACGTTAATCTTCCAAAGGATGAATTCCCCTTTAGTCATTGCCTCCCTGAAAAAAGAGTCTCTATCCCCTGTTTTCTGAAATGAATCTGACTAAAGGACACATATACTTTCTTCATGCCGCTGAAGCACTGAAAAATAGTGCATATTTCATTGCCAAAATGGTCCAAAATTCCCTGGTGTGTTTGGAAACTAGAAATTTGGATGGAGAGTAGGGAAACAGAAGAAAACCTCAAGGTTTCAAACTTTCAGAGTTTATTGACCATAAAAATAGTGTAAGAGCTCTCATTTGGGGGATGCTTCAGAAGAAGAATTGAATATAAATCCAGGGAATTATCCAGATTCTTTGTGAGGACTGGCATGGCCACATTTGGAATACCATGCACAAGTCCAGTCACCTTATTATAAAAGGATATTACAGAAATAGAGAAGGTACAACAGAGGGCAGAGACCCACGTGGGGATTTAAGGATCTTAGCTAATCAGAGTGGTATTCTTTGGTAAAGGAGAGATTAAGTGGGAACTCATTAAAGTATAGACAATTCTGAAGGGAATAGAGAGGATAATTGAGTTAGTGTCAAATACAAGAACAAGGGTTAGTAACTTAAGCTAAGAAAGTGAATTTAGACAGGCATTTTCTGAATTGTGTGTAAATGATATAAAACAAAGGACTGAGGAAGATAAAAATAAGAGACATAGATTTTTAGAGGAAGAAACATGTAATTTTTCCAATTTGGTTCATTTGCATTAAATAATGAAGAGTGATTTTTTTTCTTTTCCACTTTGAACAAATATATCTTATGGTAAGGTTAAAATTAAAAGGGTTGGAGTGGCAATTTATAATTTTAAAGAAGCTAAGGGGAAGTTGCTAACTCCAGAGAAAGGACACATAAGGTTAAGAGCTTCTTGGCTTTTCTCTGCCTCAAAATGCAATAGGTTTCTGACCTGAACCTGCCACAATACCACATTACTGTTCACAGTTTTGCACCACTGCCAGTCCTGGTGAAATTCTGCATTTGTTCATGCTATCATATCCCCCAAAACAATGATTTCCAGTATGATAGATATGTTTTTACTTAGGTAAATATTTGGGAGGAGGGAGGAAATAATTATATAGTGTATGAAAAATATTGACTATAAGTAATGGTTTGTTTCATCCTGACCTTGGGAACTGTGGTGTAGTTCAGATGACAGTCCTGAGGCACCAGCTTTGTGCCAGAAGTTTCAGTGCCTGCATATAAAGTGGCCAATAGGTATTTACTGAATAGACAGCGCCCCTACCCTGAAGGAATTGGGTGATACAATGACAGTGGTACCAAAAGTGAGGGAATAAGCATTTTAGTGGGGAGCAGGGGCGGGACCATTTGAGCTGCAGCTAACAGGGTAGTGATTAAGAGACAGGCTCTGGGGTTAGTTTGAGACCTGCTCCATTGTTGGCTGTAGCATCTTGAGCATTTTACTTCTCTGCCCTTCAGGGCCTTCATGTATAGAATGAGGGTGATAGGACTCCCTTCTTGGAGTTTGAGTGAGAATTATAGTGAATTGATACATGTAAATGACAGATTACTAGAACCCAGTGGGTGCTCAAAAATGGCAGCTGCAATTATGAGGCTGAAGGAACAAAATGGACAAAGGCCACACATAGTAGGAAGCAGAATGATCTAATGTGTTTAGCAGGTTCATGGGTGGAAGAGGGGTGGTACTTTAATTCTCTAAACCTCTGTTTCTTCATCTGTAGGATGGAGATAATAATAATAATACCTATCCCATAGTGTATGCAATAGAAAATGCACAGCACAGTGACTTGTAATTAGTAAGTACTCAATAAGTATTAACTGTTATTGTTCCAACCTGCTTCATTGAGAATTGTCGAGCAAGTGCTGTGTTAAACTAGCTTTGTCCCTCCTTTTCCCTCTGTTTTGCCAATTTTTTAAAAGGAAAAAGGTAAGTGACTTAGCCAGAAAAAAGCGAGTTTATTCAAGAATGGCAGAGACTGTAATCTGGACAAGTAAACCATGGACAAAAGAGAAGGCTGTCCTTTTATAGAGGAAAGGTGAATTGGGAAGGGTTGATTTGAACAGAAGTTCACCGGAGGAAAATGAAAGTTCAAAGTGACGGTGACTTCTTAGTGGTTGCAAGTGCAGTTTGCTTTTGCTGGACCAAGAAGAAATCTTCCTTCCTTCTTCCCGCTGGACTATGCAAGCACATAGGAGCCCCACTTCATGGCTTTCTGACTCTAATTTTGAGTTAGATTTCCTTAACACATTTTCAAAGTTTTTACAAAGTGACTGGAAAAGGAACTAGCTTTTTTGCCTTCCCCTTGCCTTACTGCTATTCTTCTTTCATGTTACTAAACAAACAATGAAGTCTTCCTGAAAAGAGTCTCAGAGTCCACCAATTGTGAGGTGCTTTAAAGTTAAGTAGCACAGACTTACACGTCACTATATAACCAGTGACAATTCATGAGAGGCAAGTTGTTTATTTGTTTTATTTCTATAGATTATAATCTATAGCACAGATATTTTGGCAGGAAAGCATAATACTGAAAACCTTAGGGAAGCAAGGGTTTTACTTTTTACTACAGAAAATTCCAAATATACACCAACGTGGAGACACTAGTATAAACCACTGTCTTCACAGCTTGCAGCTTCGTTATCAGCACCTGACCAGTTGTGTTTATCTAGGCATCTCATCCACATCCCCTCCTCAACTGTTGTTTTTTAACAGAAATAAGATATTTTCTTCTGTAAGTACAGCAGAACCTTGGTTTGCAAGCATAATTTGTTCTGGAAACATGCTTTTAATCCAAAGCACTTGTATATCAAAGCAAATTTCAAGAACCATTAGCTCAGTTGTGATCAGGTCACATTCAGTGTTATGTACTACTCATATTGCAAGACATCACTCACTTATCAAGTTAAAATTTATTAGAAATGTTTGTCCATCTGCAGAACACTCATAGAACAAGTTACTTGCAATCTGAGGCCTTACTGTACTTCAATTTGTACCTCTAAATGATGAGAACTCTTTTTTAAATATATTCTTATTTTTTGAGAGAGAGTGTGCACGTGTATGCATGCACACGTGGGGGAGGGACAGAGAGAAAGGGAGAGAGAGACTCCTAAGCAGGATCTGCATCATCAGCACACAGCCAGATGAGGGGCTTGAACTCATGAACTGTGAACCAAAATCAGGAGTCAGATGCTTAACCAATTAAGCCACCCAGGCTTACTCCTAAAAGGTAAGAACACTGAAAAAACCCCCACAATACTATTATTACACCTAAAAAATTAACAATAATTCATTAATATAATCAAATATCTAATTGGTATTTAGATTTTTTCCAATTGTGTCATAACTCCCTTTTTTCAGGTGGTTTATTGTTTCCACAGTCCAAGCAAATTGTATATTCTACATTTTGATTATATGCCTTTAAAACATTTTTTTAAATCTCGTGGTCCTCTCTTTTTCATTTTCTTGCTTATTCATTGAAGAAGCCAGATTATTTTTCCCATAAAATTGATCATATTCTGGCTCTTGCTAAATGCATTCCCATAGTTTAACACATTCTTCTGTTCTCTGTGTGTCCTATAGTAAAATCTATAGACTTAGTCAGATATAAGGTCTATTTTTTTTTGTCAAGACTACTTCATAGAACATAATGACAAGTGTGCTTCATGTTGCATTACATCAAGAGACACATGTCTGGTTGCCTCTCTTTTTGTGATTTGTAATTGGTCAATAGGTTGAGGGGTTGTTAGCCTGATCCATAATACAAAGTTGCCCATTGGCCTTTCACCTAATGATTTGAACAGCCATTAGGGATGGTTATTTAGATCCATTATTTCATCAAGAAGTTGCAAAACAGTGATATAATTCTATCATTCCTTCTGCATTTGTTACTATAATTATTGGATGAAGAACTCTGACTTGACAACTATTTGGTTACCTTGAGGTATTGTTGGGACAGAAAAGGTAGGATGAATGTTGATTTTTTTCCTTTTATGTACCAATTGCCAAATTATGAATTGTTTTCAGGGCGTTACCCAAAGTTATCAATTATTTTTTAATTTTTTTGCACTAAGTCTTGGAAGAACAGGAGCCAGCAAAGGGCCCTACACAGAAAGGTGGACCCAGGAGGAGACCCCAAAGGGAAGGGAAGGTTGAGGACAAATAACCGCTTTGGATGTCTTCCCTCAATCACTTCCCCACCCCACCCCAGTTCAATTCCACTTAAAAGCATTTATTGGGAACCTAAGAGCCTGAGGGATCTAAGCACTAGGAATTCAAAATGAATGTGGCACAGTTCCTGCCCCCGAGGAAGTCACATATCTGCTGTGAGAGTCTATGATTAAGTCAGGGAATGCCAGCATGCTTATTAGGACAGGGCAGGACCTTCTTCCCCTCGCCCTACATTTCTGCAGCCCATACTACACGCCTCTTCTCCCTTCCATCCACTCTACCAGCCCTACCCCAGAGAGAAACGAGTCCTATTAATTTGGGCGTAAAATGTGTAAAACGACCAAACAAAACAAAAACAACTTTACTACGTTTCTTCCACGTTGTCTTAGTGACTGTATTCTTAGATGGGGGCCAGTTAGGTACTGGGATTACGTAGTTCTGGTCTATATCCTTCTGGGGCTCACAGACTGCTGGTGGGATTGACACTGGAAAGACAAACACAAGGCTCAGAAGGAGACGTGCGGCGAAACGAAATGGGATCACTGCGAGATGAGGGGGAGATGGGTGGCCACTGAATCAGTCAGCTTGGAACATAGCAATTTTGTCTCAGAGACGGTCAGGCTCCAGCTGGGTAAAGCTTTCTTCACCCTACTCCACCACCCGGTGACCTTGCCACCTACTCCACCTCAGCAGAGAGCCCACCCGCCCGGAAGAGGCTGTACCCGCCCCCTCACGAACCTACCGACTCCGGGCACCACCTCCCACTTTCAGGACTTCCCAGCATTCTCCGCGAGGCGTGCGCCTCCCGCCAGGCACAGGGGCTCCGCCGCGCTCACCGCCTGCGTCTCCGCCTGGCGGACACCCGCGCTTTTTCCGGAAGGAGCGGCCCCAGCTCCCACAGCAGACATGAGGTAGGCACAGCCCTCAGACTTTTCAGTTTTTCCTGGTGTCTGGCAGCAGGTAGGGGCTACTCCCCTTCCAACCCCGCACCAGCCACTCCCTTGTGGGACAGGACTGTTCTGGAGCTGCGTTGGCCTCGCCTTCCAGAAGTCCAGAGGGATTCAGCTCTGGACAGGCCACCTTTTATTGCTGCTTTCCCTTTTCCTGTATCTTTCCCCGAGCCCCTCCACGATACCCGCTTTCCTAAAAGAAACACTTGCACGCGAATCCTTATTTCAGGGGCTGTTTGCAGGGGACCCCAAACTGAGACGACTCCCTGGATCGCATGTTTGTCTTGCCAAAGCCGCTGAGTCTGTTTTCTAGCTTCAGTGGACACTTCTCAGTACTTGTTTTACCTGGTCGATGGCAGAAGCGGCCCCTCATAACCATCTTCTTCATGAAACACCGTGCTACTCTGTGCTCCCGATGTTGCTCATAACTCCGGTCGTTCCGTCTGTTTTATGGACTTTTTATTTTTTGTTGAAAATCAGTTTCGCTGAGCTGTAATTCACATACCATACAATTCACCCACTTACGATGAACTATTCACTGGTTTTTAGTATATTCACTGAGTTGTTCAACCATTTCCATAATCAATTTTATGACTTTCTCATCACTTAAAAGAGATACCCATTAACAGTCACTCATTTTTTGCTTGTCCAAGTCGAAATCAAGCACTAACACATTCTGTTTCTGTAGGTTGGCCTATTCTGGGCATTTCATATACATGAAATGTACATAATGTGGTCTTTCTTGACTGACTTTTTCCACTCAGCATAATGTTTTCAAGGTTTACTTATGTTGTATGTGTCTGTATTTCATTCCTTTTTATAGCTGAATAATAGTCCATTGTATGGACATACCACATTTTATTTATCCATTCATGAGTTGATGGACCTGGAGCTGTTTCCACTTTCTGGCTATTATGAAAAATGCTGTTATGAACATTTGTGTACAGGTTTTTGCATGGACATATGATTTCATATCTCTAGGGTACATATTTCAGAGTGGAATTACTGGGGTATATGGTAACTCTGTTTAACAGCTTGAGGAATTACCAGACTCTTTTCCACAGAGGCTGCACCATTTTGCATTTCTACCAGCCATGTACGGGAGTTCACTTTCTTCATATCCTTGCCAACACTTGTTATTATCTGTCTTTTTGATTCTAGCCATCCTAGTGTGTGTATATAGTGGTATCTCATTGTGGTTTTGATTTGCATTTTTCTAATGGATAAGGATGAACATCTTTTAATGTGCTTATTGGCCATTCGAATATCTTTGGAGAAATGTCCTTTGTCTCTGGGCTTATTTTGTAAATGTTGATATGGCTCCAGGTTCATTCAGTGCTGATCCCTTTTTCCCTTCTGCCTATGCACATACATATTAATGCCCACTTCTTATTTATCCCCTATTCATTTATTAAATCATGATATCTTTCAACAAACATTTGTTAAATTCCTAAAATGTACCAGACACTCTGCTTAGTGTTGAAGCCAAACAGCTATGAATAAACATATGAGGTCTTTGCTAATGAGAATTTTGGCATTCTTATAGGGAATGAAGGTCTTAAATAAAGAAGCAAATACGTTAGATAATGTAAGGTAGTGGAAGAACTATGACATCAATATGATAGGGTGGTGTAAAGAATACTGGTCAGTGGATGAGGCAAGGTGGGCATCACTTTAGAACTGGTGATTGAGGAAAGCATCTCTTAGGCTGGGGCTTTGAGCTGAGACCTTCATGTTAAGAAAAAGTCATAAGAAGAACAAAAATGAGCATTCCAGGCAGAGGGAAGCAAGTAGAGGGATGAACTTTGTTCAGGTACAGTGAGAAGGCCAATGTGGTTGGAGTGCAGTGAGCAAAGGGGAGAATGGCAGGAGGTGAGGGCAGGCAAGACCTTCTCTGCAAAGGGCAGTCAAGAAAAAGCTGACTAGACCTGGGACTCCTGGGATTAACCCTAATATGATTTTGGAGAGAGCAGTCGATAAACCACCCGCATATAGGTGGCCTTCAAACCAGCAATTAAAATTTCTCTTTGCCTCCTCCATTTCCTAATTATAACTCTTCCTGCATAGAAGTAAAAAGAGATACTATACCTGAGAACAGCTAATAAATAAAAAACCGGCATGAACCATTACTTTGTTTAAAATAGAAAAATAAAACCCAAACCAGCACTACAGTGTGACAATTTATGGTGTTGGAAATGTCTTCAGAAGTCTTTTTAGAGTTTTGTGTTGAATGTTTATGGAAGGTGTAAAATTCTTATAATGCCAGCGTTTTATGACAGTGCAGTTGGCAACTCCTTTTAGCTTGATCTCCGCTTTCAGGAAATGTGGATTTTCCTTCATTTATTCATATTGTTTCCAGTCCATCAAAAATAGACAAGATATAACAGGACAGTCCATTTGTACCACTCTTTTTGGAAATAATTGCCAGAAGCACTTTATGGTTGTCAAACCCCTCGGATGTGACTCCTGAGCAGTCCTCTGTGTTAAAAAGCATACATTTCCCGCACATCTTTGTATTCCTCTCCCATTTCCAGCACAGGGAGGATAATCAGAATGGGAGAAGCAGCCCTTTAAAATTCAGGGCTGTGCAAAGGTCAAGGAGGGGTTGAAAAAGGATATATGGAACCCCTGGAAGAAAAGGGAGGCATGGACTCCCTCTGTTTACAAATGAGCTTCATGAAAGAGTTAGGAAAAGCTTGGGTTTACCAGATATGCAGAACCATATGCATACATTAATTAAAGGAATGTGAAGGAGGAGGAGGGGATCTGAGAAAATAACAAAGCTGCAGTGTATGCGTGCAATGATTTTTCATTCTGTTTCGCTTCAGCTCTGCCCCTGCAACAGAGGATCTAATCAATCTGCCGGCTATTAAGTTTGTTAATTGATAATGCATACTAATTAGGCTGTGCGCAGTTACTTAAGAGACTTTGCTAAGGTGATTGTAGGCACAAGTCCAAATGGAGTTTAAAGTATTCTGTGTGAGGTTAAAACCCATCAACCAGAATAGATGGATTTTATATTATAACAGAAGGCACAACATACCCATAAGTATTTAATGTATTGCACAGTTATCCATTATTACATATTTTAACTCTACAAAATAATTAAAAATGTAAAAACAGCTACTAAAAACTATAACTAAATCACATTGGTGAGGGTGTGAAGAAGTGTCAATGAGAGAGCGCTATTTTCTCATCAAGCTAAATGTTTCCTTTTCTCATTTTTATTTGGGAACAGTTAGGGTTAGCAAGGAGGAAGCTTTGTGAAAGCAAGATTTATCAAACTGTGTGGACACCAGAGTCACTAAAGAGCCTCAGATATCAGATTGTGATACCCATGTTTCAAAGGTCAGCACTCCAGAGGCTGCCCAGTTGACCTATAGAAACACATCATCTGGGATCTCAAGGTTGAAACATGTTTATCAACCATAAAATTAACTTCTGGTCCCATGGTTTGTACTCTTCCTTTGGAATGCTATTACTTTGAGAATGGACTAACAAGGACCTCAAGCATTCTCCAAGTGTCCCTTGAGAAAATGTTCTCAAGGAGGATGGATCATCCCTCTCTATGTTTTGGAGAATAAATCAGTTCCAGTTTAAGCCCAAGAGATATGTCTAGGTGGGTCCAAAAAGATTTCTCCAGATCAGAGTGACATCTCACTCTATTCTGGTGAATGTCTCAGGTTCAGATGGATCAAGGACCAGCAAAGCTCTCCAAAATCAAATCACAAGGCTAACCTAGAGGAGATCAAAATTCCTTACGAGGCCTTGAAATCCCCCTGTTCTTCTGGAGGATTCAGAGACTAACTTCATGGACTTTTTATTCATTCATTTAGCAGTTATCTCTTAAGTAGATTATATGTTCCAGGCATTGTGCTTGGTACTAGGGATACCAGTGATGGTCAAAATACACAGTCCCTTTCCTTCACATAGCCTAGAGTCCAGTGTATCTAGCATATCTTGCCAGAGAGAGCTTTCTAAAAATGAAGGTGTATTCGTGTAACTCCCCTGCCTAAATCTACTGGTTCTTCCAGGATGACGTTCAAATTACTTAGTATGGCATATGAAATACTCCAACCTTATCTCTTGAAACCTCCTCTTTTCAGTAAAATACTTTTTTGGGAAACATCTATGTTCTAAACACTGTACCAGGTGCTGCATATACTCAGAAAGCCAGTTACAGTCCCTGCCTTCAGGGAGCTCAGTATTGAGCAGACTCAACTCATATATTCAGGGCAAAATCTGTCTACAAGTTTGGGTCCAAATTAGATTTGTCTCTGAGGCTTCTAGGCAGAACTGTAATATAGCAGTTGGTTGTTTCCAAAAGTTGCGTTACTATCTAATTATTGATAGAATGTCCGTAATTTGGAGGCAGTGGGCAAAAATAAGTGGCTGAGTTGATATAAAAATTCTACTAAGCTAATCTACAAACTAACATTGAAAAAATAGGAGTAGGAGAAAAGCTTCCAAGAAAGACTATTTAGCAAAGCAGAGGGTGCTCCTATTTTATTTTCATTCCTCAGGCAAATGGAGAATTCTCACAGAAATTTGAAGCTAGCAGGAGGCAGTAGTGTAGATAGTATGCATTTAATTAACAAATGAATTGTGTTCCTACAGTGTGACCATTGAACCTGGAGCTGATCTATACTGCTTTGTTTTAGCTATTTTGAGATGACTGAGTTCAATGACTCTGAGTAGAGAAAACTAATCTCTGAATAGTCGATTGAAAGCATCTAAGAGAAAAAATAACTGGAGACCCATCATGCTTATGAGTCAAACATTACTAATTTGGTCAAATAGCATAATATAAGATGGGGTGAGTAAAGACTTTGCGAGAATAAGCCGTTTCCAAGAACAATTTGTGCAAGCTAGAGTTTATCTGAATATAATGAGCATATATTAAATATAGGATAACCTCTGGCAGTAGCATGAATGCACTAATTAGTGTTTAATAATCATAAAACTATTTCTTGAGAGCCATGTACCACTGGAACAAGCATTTACTCTTATTGTACCAAAAGCCATGATTGGATAAAAAAATGTTGAAACATTTAAAAAATATATATGCAATTATTTTTCTTCCCTGTTAAGAAGGGATGACACAGTCTTGTATTCTTACTATTGATAGTATGTTTGAGTAATACTGAAAATGAATAATTTTCTGAAGACTGACTGGGTTTTAAAAATAGATTCTATGTGAAGGAAACAGGAATGAAAGTCCTCAGTTTTGTGGCATCTATTAACCAAAAATGAGGTCTGATGCTCATCTAGACTCTAGGACTATATGCCAAATCTGTTAAAATCATTTGGAACAGTCTTATTTCTTATTTAAACTTTTTCTTACATTTATTTATTTTGAGAGAGAGAGAAAGAGAGCGAGCAAGCATGCAGGGGAGAGGCAGAGAGAGAGAGAGCGCGAGAGAGAGCATGCCATCAGCGCAGAGCCTGATGCGCAGCTCAAACTCACGAACCATGAGATCATGACCTGAGCCAAAACTAAGAGTTGGATGCTTAACCAACTGAGCCACCCAGGTGCCCTGGGAATAAATATTTTCTGGACTTTCACTGGAATATAAGTAAGTCTCATATATACTTATTTTTATTTATATATGAATTGAGAAGATAATAGTATTCTTTTCATACACAGATCTTGAGAATTGTTAGTTGGGGTGGGTTAATTGCTATACCATATAGTCCTAAAATCTCAGTGGTGTAACATTAAATATGTTTTATTGTTGCTTTTTGTTTTTCCTGTTTATGTCAATCCACTAAGCTTGGCAGAAAAGCTCTGTTCCACACAGTCTTTCAGGGACCCACGCTCCTTGCAATTAATGGTTCCGTCGTTCTCTAAGGCCTTACCAGGATCCTGTGCATTTAGCTGACATAAGGGAAAGAGAAAAGAGGCTTGCTACAGGCCAAGCCTAAAGGTGGGTATACATCACTTCTGCTGACATTCTGTTGGGAAGAGGTTACTGGATGGCTGTACCTAACTGCAAGGGAGCCTGGGATATATAGTCTAGCAGGTTTCCCAGGAGTTAAAAAAAAAGAACATCTAGCCACTTTTTACTAGGTAAGATTAACCGAAGCAGTATCTTTAAGAAAAAGAGTGGTGACCAAAAGTAATAAGCCTTTTTCATACTTGGCTATATTAAGGCAGGCAACCCAAACTCCATTGTGTACTACTATCCTCCAGAGACGTTTTATTAAGTGAAATCTGATCTGGAGTGCAAGGTTGCACAAAATAATGCAATAATAATTCCAAAGAAAGTTTCATGTTATCGAACCACAGTATCTTAAGTGAAGCTAGTTTTCACCATATCTGAGCCCAGTAGAAGTTGGTTTGTATAGACCTTCCATCCCTCTGCATACCATGTGGGTTCTCTGGCATATAGAGATCCTGCCCTTGACCCACCACTCTAAATTCAGTTATCAACCCCACTCAGCACCCCACAGTTTAGGGTTTGAGGATGCACTTGGAATAGGCTGCTGGTGACTGTGAGACTGCAGGATCTAATGGTCTACAAAAGGGTATAAAATATTGAACAGGCTTCTGGTCACATATCACAGATTTATCTATATATAGTTTTGCCTTAATTCGTAAGAGGCAAATTTCATAAAACAATTAAATTAGAATATAGTTATTTTCTTTACCATAAAATCCACTGATTGAATTCCTTTAACTGTCAGACTTCTTTAGTATAGTCAGAATATTAGTTGATATTCAAAAATTATAGATGTTTCTAGAAAATAGTATGCCTCTTTAGTAATATCTAATGCATCATATAAGACATACTAATAGATATATGAATAAGTAGATACAAGTTTAATCTTATACTATCTTTTTTTGTTTATTCACCTATGACATGACTTTCATTTCATTTTATCTTTGTGAGAGAATTTATTTAAACATAAGAATAATTATGGTATTCTATTTCTTGCCATATTTTCATAATTATTTTCTAGGCAAAAAGTCTTTATACAATTTGGTGCACTAGAAATCAAATATTTTTAACTTAAAAACTGGACATTTTGGGGCACCTGTGTGGCTCAGTCGGTTAAGCCTCCGACTTCCACTCAGGTCAGATCTTATGTTCGTAGGTTCGAGCCCCCCGTTGGGCTCTGTGCTGACAGCTAGCTCAGAGTCTAGAGCCTGCTTCCAGTTCTGTGTGTGTCTCTCTCTGCCCCTCCCCCTCTCATGCTCTGTCTCTCTCTGTATCAAAAATAAATAAAAGATTTAAAAAATTAAAAAAAAAACTGGACATTTTAAGTAGAAGTGTAAACAAACAAACAAGCAAAAAAAAGTGCTAAACAAGTTTTACAGATTTGACATCTTATTTGCTCCCAAACAGAGCTATCTTAAATGAGCTAAAAATTTTTTTTAAAGTTTAGGCTATCAGTTAATATGCAATAATAGAAAATTGTTGACTTCAGCTTATTTCTGCTGTCAATTAAATTATGTTAATTTCTAATTTTAGAAAGGAAGATGAATGTTTTATGAAGTATCAAACATTAACTCCAATCATTCCTAAATGATGCTTATTGTGTGGAACATTGAAAAGAACAGACACTTAACAATTCAGCATATCTGATTGGAGACTTTAGCAAGGTATTTGGATTAGTCAATATTGTATCTGGCCGATTTGGAAACCTGACATTAAATGACTAAGACTCACTGGTTGATTGTTTGGGTGTTTTGGTTTTTATCATGTAGTGTCTGTCAGGATAGGTGTTTTAGGGCAGCTATGGAATGAGGCTCTTTCTGATTTACCATTCTTAGCATGTGTTTTGCATCTTCCATGGCCAAAATATGATGACTGTGGTTCTAGGCATTGTGTCTGTATTCCAGGAAGGATAGAGAAAAGATGGCTAAAAAGTCTGTCTCTCTTTCAGAAGCTTTCTTTCTAAGAAACCTCATTCTCACTTTTATTCCTGTCCCCTTGTTGGGTATCTTCTGTTTATCTTTCCAGGAGTACTCCTCCCCTTCTCCATTTTGCTCTGTGCCCTGGGAGGCCGACCCATATGGACTACCTCAATAAATTCTTTGTCCTCTGGCTTCCAGAGGTAGCTGCAGCATCATTTGTTTTGTGAGGCCAATGAGGCACTGGAAGGAGATGGGAAGGCAGGAGAAGAGTGAGGTTGAATGATGTATTTCCTTAACTGTTCTCTACTTTTTCATCAAATGCTGGCTAAATCCATCTCCTTTGACCCTGTGACTTAGCTGAGATTCAGGACTGGGAGTGGATAGGGGCTGATGAGATCTGGAAAAGGGTTCATTGTACAAACAGTATCTGCAACAGATGCTTGCTCTTAAATCTGAGAGGAGCTGAGACACCTGTCGTGTGAAAATAAGCATCAGACTTGCTTACCATCAACCCAGCCTTAGGCTTTCCCTTTGGGTTATAGTTTGCCAACAGCTCTGAGGGGATCAGATGTCTGGAATTCTGGCCAAATAATACTTCACAGAACAAACTTGGGTATCTCCCACCCTCTTATTATTTCTGGACATTCTTCAGGCCTTCCTCTAGCTTTCATTTATTTATATTTAAATGGGACCCTCAAGTGAACAGAAGTATTCTACTTTACTAGTTTATGACACATAGTCTTCATTATCCATGTGTGGTTCTATCCTTTATTTATTTATTCTTATAATGAACACTCATGAAATCACCAATCAGTCCCAAAACTGAAACACTGACCGTAGTTTACATCTACTTCCGTGCTCCTCCCCTACCTTGTTACTTGTTCCCATAAGATAATTATTGTCCTAAAATGTGTGTTTACCATACATATATGCAATATGGTAAATTTTTGCATGTGTAAATATTTATACATAAGCACATACATGCCTAAACAATTTATTTGGTTGTTTTTGAACTGCATAAAACATTACATTCTATGGATAACTTCTGTTATTTTGATTTGATTTTTTATTTTATTTATGTTTTTAATGTTTTATTTATTTTTGAGAGAGTGGGGGAGGGGAAGAAAGAGAGAGAAACACAGAATCCAAAGAAGGCTCCAGGCTCTGAGCTGTCAGCACAGAGCCTGATGCGGGGCTTGAACTTGTGAACCAAGAGATCATGAACTGAGCTGAAGTGGGACGCTCAACCAACTGAGCCACTCAGGTGCCCCTGGGATCTGATTCTTTTAAACATAACTTGTATTTTTTTCTAATATTTATTTATTTTTGATAGATAGGAAGAGACAGGGCACAATAGGGGGAGGGGCAGCGTCAGAGTGAGACAGAATCTGAAGCAGGCTCCAGAGCATAGAGCCCGATGCAGGGCTTGAACTCATGAACCACGAGATAATGAACTGAGCCAAAGTTGGATGCTTAACTGACTGAACCACCCAGGCCCCCCAACATAACTTGCATTTCTGAGATTTATCCATGTTCTTGCATTATTACTGTTATGTGATATTTCATTAATTATTTATTCTTGCGTTGTGAGCATTTGAGTCTTTTTTAGGTGGGGTTTTTTTTTTTTGTGGCTATTTACAAGTAGTGCTGTAATGAACTTTTCACACACATGTTCTGATGCATGCGTGTAGGAGTTTCTCTCAGCTGTATCTCCAGGAATAGAACTGATGAATCTTAGAGTGTATTAATGTTCATGTCTACAAAGTAATGTGACATTTTAATTGTTTTTTAATGTTTATTTATTTACATTGAGAGAGAGTGCACATGTGCACGTGCAAGTGGCAGGGGAGGGGTAGAGAGGAGAGGGAGAATCCCTAGCAGGCCCTGCACTGTCAGCACAGTGCCTGACATGGGACTCAATCTCATGAACTGTGAGATCAGGACCTGAGCTGAAATCAAGAATCAGACACTGACTGAGCCACCCGGGTGCCTCCCCCCCACATTATTTTTCAATGTGGTTATATAGTCCCACTTGTAATATATAAGAAAACTTCTTGATCCATATCCTTTCAACATTTGATATTGTCAGACTTGTTGATTTTTGCCGGTTAAATAAATGAGAAATGGTATCTCTTTGTGGTCTTGATTTATGTTCATCTAATTACTAGTGAGGTTAAGCATCCTCTTGGATGCATATTGGCTATAAATACTTTCTAGGCTATGTAATGTCTGTCTAGGTCTTTTGCCCATTTAAAAATTGAGTTGTTGTTACTTTTCTTTCTCAGATTTAGTAAGTTAGGTAGACATAAAATCATTGAAGACTTAGAAGATTTGAACACAATAACTTTCATTTAGTGGGCACATATAGAATTCTCCTACCCATAATTGGGGAGTGAACATTCTTCTCAAGCACAGGTGAAACATTTCCAAAAATAAGTCATTTAGTAGGTCATATATTTCAACACATTTTAAGGAATAGTCACCATGACATAGTTAGAAGTTAGTAACTAAAAGCAAGTTAAAAGAAATGTTGAGGGGCTTCTGGGTGGCTCAGTCAGTTAAGCATCTGACTTTTTGTCTCAGGTCATGACCTCACAGTTCATGAGTTCAAGCCCCACATTGGACTCTCTGCTGTCAGCTCAGAGTCCACTTTGGATCCTCTGTGCCCCTCTCTCTGTGCCCCTCCCCTGTTTGCTTGCTCTCTCTCTCAAAAATAAATGCTAAAAAAAGGAAATTTTGGAAAATTTGGAAATCTAAAAATATTTCCAAGTGACTCATGAAACAATGAAGTCACTTTACCTTCATCACCAGGATCCATATGCCTCCTCTTCCCTCCATCACATACACCCTACCTACCTAAGGAGCCAGCCCTTTTGTCTTATCACTGCTGTCCCATAGCATCTTATATGCAATTTCCCTCAGACTGCTGCACCAGAACGCGCACTCCCACCTGACCCTCAAAACCATCACCTCCCATAAACTTAGAAAGAGGGACAGATGCCATGATGTTTATATAATTTATTTTCTTAGGCCAAGTAGAAATAGGCTTTCAGAAATAACATCTCAACTAAAATTTCTGAGTGATAATCATAATGATAATGTCAGTTCCATTCCCATCTTAGCTTTGCAAGGCACAGTAAGGGAGTAAGCAATTAACTATATGAGAAAGAATCTGTTTCCCTTCCCATGCCATCTCAAAGTACACAAGAGTTTATACTGAAAAGCTGATTTGATAGGGTTTTCTAGGTATAAATACCAGCTATCCCCATTTTTAAGCTTGAAAAAAGCACAAATTCTACCCTTTTTACATATGGCGGAACAGCTCACATTTCAAGAGTGGCCCTTTATTGTATTTTTACATTTATTTATTTTGAGAGAGAGAGAGAGAGAAGGAAAGAGAATCCAAGCAGGCTCTGTGCTGTCAGCATGGAGCCCAACATAGGGCTCTATCCCACAAACTGTGAGTTCATGACCAGAGCTGAAATTAGGAGTCAGACACTCAAGCAGCTAAGCCACCCAGGTGCCCCAGGAGTGGCCCTTTAATCATATCTCATTTTCTTCTGCTACATAAACCTCATGGATTTTACTAACTTGCAGCTCCTTTAACGTAGGTGCAATAGCGCAAGAAAAAAGCCTACAAGAAGGAGAACAGGCCACTGCTTGAGTCTCTTGGTGGCTGCTACACAAAGAGAGAGCACACACAGATCTTTCCTGGCACCACCAAAGCTTCAGCTTCAGGCCCTTCACTCTCTGCAGGTCATGGTGGGGACTATAGCAATTTTGAATTTATGATTTTGTATTCTTTTTCTTAAAGAAAGACTGCAGATTATGTAAGCTTAAGGCCCCCAAAAAGCTGGATCTGCCTTTGAATATGGACATTATCAAAATACATATAAAGCTCTAGTTCATTTCATAATAGGCAAACTCCTATTTGGTGCTGGGCCAAGCTCTGGAAGATACCCTAGGCCCTCCTCAACTGGGAAAATGCCCCACCATGTAACTCTTCTTTGTTTCTTTCACTCTCACCAGCGTTTGCTGACCAGTATAAAAAATATACAACATTGAAATAACACAATTCTTTTATTTGTTTGTTTACTTATTTATTTATTTATTTATTTATTTATGTTTTATATACTTGAGAGAGAGAGAGAGAGCACATGCAAGCAGCAGAGGAACAGAGAGACAGGTAGAGAGAGAGAGTCAGAGAGAGAGAGAGGGAGAGAGAGAATCCCAAGCAGGCTCCACAGTTCCAATGTGGAGCCCAACGTGGAGCCCAGTGTGGCTCAGTCTCATGAAACATAAGATCATGAGCCGAAATGAAGAGTCAAATGTTTAACTGACTGAGCCACCCAGGTACCTCCACAATAACAAAGTCTTTTTGCAGACTTCTTGAAAAGGGCTAAAATAATAGTTTATAAAGATTAAATTCTGGGTTAGTCTGCAAAATAGGTTAGTGCTGGGTACATTTCATTATTCAGTTTTGTCTTAGAATCAGAGTATGTGGTAGCTCTTCTTTATAGGTCTGTCTCAAGCTCCACTCCAAGTCACTTCTGAACTCTGGGCCAAAAAGCCCAAGAAGGACCTTAATCAGCTCACACATCAGCTTAGAATAGTGACTTTAGTGATTTGGACATCTGGCCACTTGGAACTGGATAAAGGCCACCAACTCACTTGACAAAAGCCACTGAACATCTGTCAGTATGGAAATAGCTCTCCTAACTGACCCTGAATCAGATTTCAATAGCCAACCTCACAATGAAAGGGCATCTCTTCTCCTTCTATCATACAGATAAGTTGGTGCCATTTAGAAATATTCTACCAATAGTCTACCATTAACACTCTCTTACATAGATATGTTTGATACAAGTGCAAATGGTGTTAATCCATTGTCCCTTTCGCCTGTACTTTCACTTTGCTGTAAGACATGCACAAAAGCGGTGTTAGAAACATTGAGCAGTGCATGTGGCTCAGTCACTGAGGCAGGGTCCTGGAGATATTCTGTGTGGAGATGTTGGGAAGAGGGTCCCAGGGAAGGGAAGAGGGAGATATCAGGGTGGAGGCATATATTGGGGTTCAAGGAAACTATTGTTTAACAAATGATATGAGGATATTTCAATACTTTAATAAGCAGCCTGGCAATACTGAGGTGAACCAACCAGCCGTGGACATAGAAAAAACTCCAGTGATGGCCATTCCCCCAAGTCATATAGATGGGGGAAGATTTAAGCTATAGTCTGGCTCAAATAGGGAAGCATGTAGGGGAATATTTCAGAGTCTATGAGGCAGTGTTGTTGGTGTGGAAGCAACATTTATTAAACTTTTTTGGTGTGTGTGTACCACATGCTGTGCTGCACTTAGAGCCAGGCAAGAGATGGCCTTGGTCAGGGATCTGTTTTCTAGAGGACCCTACAGTCATATTCACATACACGTGCACACACACACACACACACACACACACACAGTTTATTAAGGAACACCTATACCTTGGTCACTTAGGATCCAGTAATCATTGCTGACATAGGAATCCCAAATCCCTAAACATCAGCTTACATGCCTAACACCTTTCAGGCCCCAACAAACACTTTTCCATGTGGCCTATCCTGTGTCCTCAAAACAAAAAACAACTGCATCTAAATGCTAAGAAGTTATGGGTTGTGCCACTGCCAGCTTCAGAGATGGACACTGCTTTTGAGCGCAGGGGGATTTAAGTGGCTAAAGCGCTTGGGTAAGAGAAAAGACAAATTAATTAACTTGTCAAATCCTTCCTGTCAGCATGAATGCAATAGACCTTTATACTATGAAGTATAAGTATTTTTTCCCAGTAGTGCTAAGCACCCATTTTCTCACTTCTCTTCCACGTTCCAGTTGAGTTCCAATTCTTGGTTGACAAGTTAGTGCAGTATTTGCAATGGTTTCTTGGTGGATTTGAAACATTTTACAGTATTAAATAATTCATGTTGCTCTTAAATATCGATGTATGTATATAAATATAGATAAAAGAGATTTATTTGTCTAGACATACATGTGAAAGTATGGTGCTAGTACTTTATATTGGCAACAAGATGGACATTGAATGCTGTAATTCTTTATAAAATTCTTTTTTTTTAATGTTTTTTATTTATTTTTGAGAGACAGAGAGAGACAGCACGAGCAGGGGAGGGTCAGAGAGAGAGAGGGAGATACAGAATCTGAAGCAGGATCCAGGCTCTAAGCTGTCAGCACAGAGCCTGACGTGGGGCTCGAACCCACTAACCGTGAGATCATTACCTGAACCGAAGCCAGACACTTAACCAACTGAGCCACCCAGGTGTCCCATAAAATCCTTAATAAGATTTCTTTTAAAATTCAAAATATTAGGGTGCTTGGGTGGCTCTGTTGGTTAAGCATCTGACTCTTGATCTTGGCTCAGGTCATGATTTTATGGTTTTTCAGATCAGGCTCTACAGACCATGCTTGGGATATTCTCTCTCTCTCTCTCTTTCTCTTTCTGCCTCTCTCCCACTCATGCACACTCTCTCTCTCAAAATAAATAAATTTTTTAAAATAAATAAAATTCAAAGTATTCGAATTTTCAGCATTATTTAAATAAATTGATTGTTTTTATATTTATTAATTATAATTTTAATTCTGCTTTTTAAGTTTAACATATAATTTTGAATATTTTAGAAGATAAATAAAGTATTGGAAAAATAATCTTAATTTAAAAAATTTATAGGTTATGAAAATTATTAGAAGTTCTATCCTGAATGCAGTTATATTCTGTTTTGAAGTCATTTAGGTCACGACTGTCAATAGAACACAGCTTAGTGTATAGCATCTTCAGTAATTTCACTGAAATAAAAGCCCAAAAAACACATGTTATGGAGTGAATTTTAATTTTTTATGAATTATGTGTATTTTTACTTTATTATTCATCCAAGCCCAACAATGGAACAACAAAAACCAAGCCTTTTGGTATATTTTTCCATTCTGGTAACATGACAGAATATGTGTCAATAGGAAAAATCATGTTTTATTTAATGGTTTGTTGTAACTTTCCAGTATGTAAACATATGGCATATGAGCCTCCACTTGCATTCTTCCCTCAGGCCTCACAAATGATAATCATGACCCCAATCAGAAGGTTTTGGAAACTCTTAAGATACTTTAAAAATTCTTAAAATGTGATGAAATTTTGAGAGTCTTTCAATAGAGAGTTTTGGCTTCTGCTTCGCTATATTTTTTCAGCGCTTGGGCTGGGACAAACCTTTTTTCTGTCTCGTTTATCCGTCCTGGCATATCAAATGCCACCTCAGCCATGGAGGAGCGAGATGGCAAACATCTAACAATGTGAGGGCTTCAAGGAACAGTTGCAATGTGAGTCCGTCAGGCAGTCAAAGTTTTGCACTTAAAAAAATAAAGATGATAACTTGGAGAGTCAATTTGAAATACATCATAACCAAGCTGTTCCCAAAGATTAATTCAATGTTTTATGTAATATCACATATGTTTTTGAAATCATAGTAAAGACACCTGGAATCATAATATTCTTTCAGTGGCAAATGTCATATTACGTTTTTAGGGCATTACGTCAATTTAGTATTTCACGTATTATTAATAATGCTTCATTACATAAAATTATTACTAAACTGGCAATTAAGTGGATGTGAAGGATCCATATGCTAAACTGCTCATAACATTTCAATTACGAATTTCACATCAGATGTCTTCTCGTGTACGTTAACAACACTGACGAACAATCTCCTTGCCAGAACCACCCAAATGAACTCTGCTTCGCAGCATGTAATATTGGCATAAAGTCATTTTGTACATTTTCCTGGATTTAAGGAAATTAGAAATGGAAGCAGCAGATGAAGCTGCTAGTTCTCTCTCCTGATAGTAGTAAAGCATTTGTTAATGCTGTAATTAGCTCTCTCTTGGAATGTGTAAAGGCTTGGGGGTGCCATTTATGCCTCTTGATTGACTAAAGATTTGTTTTCTTGTTTTTTACATTTTCTCCATAAAGAAACGAGCAAACAAACAACAGTGATTTCATTGTTTCTAGCTACTGTTTCTGTTTTTTTGTTGTTTATAAATCTAGGTGGTGTCACAGGGGATTTCTGCTTGGGACCTCACATTGAATACAAAACCATCCCATGGATGTTTTAGAGAAGGGGCTAGTACTTATCACTCAAAATTGAGACTGCGTTCACCAAGAAAAGTATAGGTGATTTTAAATATAGCAGCGCAGAAGGTCATGTGAATTCCAAAGACAGCTATTCATGGATTCAGTCCCTCCCTTTGTTCTCCTGTAATAGTGATGGTAGAGTCAACTATCACATCCTGATTTTAGGGCCTCTTCCAAAAATTCAGAAGTGATTCTAGCTATTAACATAATGGAAAGAGATTTGCCCCCTGCTTTCCTTCAAACACCCTATTGGTGTGCCTTTCATGAGGCACATACACCTCAGGTCTCTTCCATCTTCAAACTATACTGCATAGTAACATAATGCATAAGGTCAGATGGCTCTTAGGCCACTCTTCACTTGGGTGTATGGCATCTTATTGGTGGTTCCATGATTCAAGGTTGAGACCCCTGGTGCAGCTCATTTGAAAATGATCAAGCTCTAAGCTAAATAAATGTTTTTCTAGGAAATCAATGTATTACTTTACAACTAGAGTTTCACCTTACGTGAAAACCAGATATATGTGGTCTCCTTTGTCAGAGTATGCCTTACTTAGTTTCTAGGAACTAGGAACGTTTAACCAGTAACCAGATGATTGTATTCATTCAACAAACATTTGTTGAGCCTCAATAAAATGCTAAGCACTGCCTGTGCAAGTCTCTGTCCTCAAAAAATTCATAATCTAGTAAGAGTAGTCCTGGGTTTCCATATTCTTTGCTCAAGATAACTGAAGTTAGAGGGGGTGTGGGCCATTCTGCTGGGATGAAGGTAGGAGCTAAAAATTGCTCTGCCTGGGAAAAGATTGCTTAAGATGTGAATTGATGGGCACCTGGGTGACTCAGTCAGTTAAGCATCTGACTTCCTCTCAGATCATGATCTTGCAAGTTAATGAGTTTGAGCCCTTAATTGGGCTCTCTGCTGTCAGCACAGAGCCCACTCTGGATCCTCTGTTCCCCTCTCTGCCCTTCCCCTGTTGGTTCTCTTTCCCTCTGGATGGATGGATGGATGGATGGATGGATAGATAGATACATAGGTTATATAGATAGATGGATAGATCTGAGTTGAGACAGTGAAAAGTTAGTGGGTGTTTGCCTAATAAAGATAAAAAGTAACATATGCAAAAACAAAGAGAGAAGGAATAGTAGGGCACATTCAGGAATATGCATATAGTTCAGAATAGTCTAAACAAGGGTAGAGGAACAGGTTATGAGACTAGGAAGGTGGCTTAGGGTGTCGTCATAGAGTACTGTCTGTGCCTCACTAAGGAAGAAAAGTTATCCTTAAATGCTGAGTTCTTTGAAAGATGTTAATTGTCCCTAATTCTTCACCCCTCTTTGCACCTAAATTCTTTGTTATGTGACTTTTCATTTCTTACCAAAAAATAAAAAGTATGTTTCTTTACCTCTTGACTTTGGGTGTGGCCAGGTGACTGGCTTTGGCCAATAAAATGATGTACCTGCTTCAAGTTCAGGCCCAGTGTGTTTCCATTTCCCTACTTGTATCTCTGCTATCACCATGGGAAGGACTAGCCAGGCTAGCAAGATGAGAGCCATATGGACCCGAGCAAACTCATCCTAGCAAAGCCCAGCCTAGGCCAGGTAATCCTTCAGCTGACCTCTACAATTCATATATCAAATAAATGCTTATTGTTGCCTCCATCTGAGGATTTTGTGATTGCTATTCAGGATTTTATGGCATTTTCTAACTGATATAGACCCATTAAAGGTCCATAGCTGAGGTGTAACATGCACCAGTTTTTATTTTAGAATATTTGTTTGGTCTGAATATGACAATAATGTGAAAGAGGAGCAAAAATGGAGGTTGGGAGAGATCAGTGAGAACACTGTAATAATCTACAGAGAGATACCAGAAGCTTGAACTAGGCCATTTGGCCATGGGCAGGGGAGGTAAGGAAAGGAATTAAATTTATTTCTTTTAAAAAGTTTTAAATTATGACATTTTCAACACACAGAAAAATTCACATAGTAATATAACTGACACTCATGTGACCACTACCCAGCTTTAACATAAGTCAACATTCTGCCACTTTTTAAAAAGAAATGTAGCCTTGTCTGTAATTCCTCTTCCTTCCTTCCACAGAGATAATCACTGTCCTGAGGTTGGGTATATTATTTCCATGCATGATTTTTGGTTTTTAGGTGAATGTATGTGTCCATAAACAATACACACTATTTTATGGAATTAGAATTTTACATATTATACTATCTTTATACAACTTGCTTTTCCTAATTTTTTGAGATTTACTTACAGTGGTATATGAGGGTCTAATACATGGAGAAATTTACAGATAATGGAAAAGTAAAAGTTAACAATGTGAAATGCAAGAGAAAGGGAAAAAATCTCGGATAACCATCATATTTCTGGCTAGGGTGATCATGTGAATTACAGACAAGGAGGAGGAATACAGTAAAAGGAGCAGGTCTAAAATGAGGAGGGCTGGAAAATACTGAGCTCAATTTGAGTGGGGGTGGTGTGCTTACTTATTGGGGCCATATTGATGGACTAATGTTCTGTGAGCAGCTGAATTTGAAGATTGCTCAGGAGCATGTCATGGTCGGTCTATAGTCTTACCATTTTACCGTAGTGACAGCAGTTATAACTATGGGAGTTGATTTCTCACACAAGAAATGCATGCTAAATGAGAAGAAAAGACCAAAAACAGAAATTTAGGCCACACATTCCAACAGTTGAGGGCAAACAGAAGACCAACAAACAGGGCTCTTCTCACATATTTCTGAGGAATATTCCTTCCTACATTCCTATGAGGGGAACATTTTTGAGCTTGCATGTACATATTCACATTTACTTGAATGTAAATGATATATTGGTACTATGAAAGTAACATAAGCATTATAAAAGATTCTCCAAAATAGAAATTTTAGATGAATTATGTATACAGTAAATAGAAACAGGTGTTCTAATATTTCTCTCCTACTCCTCAATAAATCGTGTTATGTACCCCCTAAAGTGTCTTCCTCACTTTTGAAGTCCCCGATTCATACAGATCATCTGACCTCCTTTTGCATATGGGAAAATATGCCTTGCATTATCATTATTCTGAAAGTGGCATTGACTACTCATATTCAAAATATTTAGCTCACACAAAGACAGAGTTAGAAATATTTAAGAATTTAGGGGCACCTCGGTGGCTCAGTCTGTTCAACGTCCAACTCTCGGTTTCAGCGCAGGTCATGATCTCACAGCCACATAATCGTGCCCCAAGTCAGGCTCCACACTGACAGCACAGAGCATGCTTGGGATTCTCCCTCTCCCTCTCTCTCTGCCCCTACCCCTCTCATGCACATGTGCTCTCTCACTCTCTAAAAATAAAGAAACTTAAAAAAAAAGATTTAAGAATTAAAAATTAATTGTGCCATGTGAAGTGGAAATTAGGAAAAAAACTTTTTTCACTAACATTCCCATCCCCACCACTGACAATCCCTAATTCCTGGCAGCCACTAGTCTTCTTAATCTCTATAATTTTGTCATTTGGGGAATGCTATATAAATGGAATCATATAGTATATAACCTTTTGAGATTGATTTTTTTTTTCACTCAGCAGATGTCCTTGAGATCCATCTAAGCTGTTACATCTATCAGTAGTTGGTTATTTTTTTTTTAAGTAGGCTTCATGTCCAGCATGAAGGCTTCAACTCATGGCCCTGACATCAAAACCTGAGCTGAGATCAAGAGTTGGACATGTAACGGACTGAGCCATCAAGGTGTCCAAATAGTTGGTTCCTTTTTTTTTACTGAGTAATATTCCATAGTATAGATGTACTATATACTTTGTTTAGTTATTTATCTACTGTAGGACATTTTGGTTGTTTCTAGCTTTTGGCTATTACAAATAAAACTGATAATTAACAGTTGTGAGAGGGTTTTTATGTGACTGTAAGTTTGCATTTCTTTGCAATAAATGCTCCATGTAACAATTATTGACTCATATGGTAAGTATTTAATTTTTGTAGAAACTGCCAGATTTATATTCCCACCAGCAATGTAAGAGATAAGTAGAAACTCAGTTTTAACTGGCCTACCTATCTACTTATCTGCAGGAGTATACAGCTTTTTAACCTTGCTTTATAACTTCTTATCAGCAAACACAAAATGAATATCAATGATTTTGAGTAAAACAAAATTTTCTTTTTAATGATTTTTATGAGCAAATGATTTCCTTAGCTGAACCTTTTCTCCATTGCCTGTTAACAAGTCTGAGCCTTTCAAATTAAATTAGTACTTTTTTTTCTCCCAAAGAAAACAGTCCTATCTACTTGAAGTACAAGTGTGTTTTTTTTAAACTTAACATTGATCGAAGTGCTTAATGTTCGATTTGTCCTATTAATGCTAATTAGATCCCCTAAAGTCTAGTCTCTTGACACCAGTATATTGTCATGAGACTGCTATTTTCTTTCTTTTTTTAAAAAATGTCTTATTTATTTTTGAGACAGAAACAGAGCATGAGAGGGGGAGGGGCCGAGAGAGAGGGAGACACAGAATCCAAAGCAGGCTCCAGGCTCTGAGGTGTCAGCACGGAGCCCAATGCAGGGCTTGAACCCATGAATGTGAAATCATGACTTGAGCCGAAGTCAGAGGCTTAACTGACTGAGCCACCCAGGTGCCCCAAGAATGCTATTTTCTATTTTTTCTTCTAAAAAATTTAATGCTTAGCATCTTCAAAGATAAATAAATAGGTATTATTTTTACTTCTTTTTATCAAATTAATTTTTAAACAATTAACTAAAATTATGGAAATTAAAGTTGACATTCTTCAGGAGACAAAGACTTCAAGTGACAGAGAGTCATTACTGTTAAAACAAGAGCCCACAGACATCATTCTTTTAAATTTGATTTAGAGTTTCAATGAAATGCATGCATATTTCTTCTCAGCCCAATTCACACAAAAGGTCAGGGCTTACTTCTCTCTTATCTAGAGTGGACTTCACTCACAGGTCTCAGTCACAAATGAGTCAGCTGAGTGAGAGCCAGAAAGGCCTGTACTTCTGGATGGAGAAGACCCTGGGAGCCCAGCCCACCATCAGTACAGAGGACATAAGGGCTCACACACAGGAAAAGATGGATGTAAACAGAGAGTTTGGGGAGCTTCTGAAGCTCAGGTTTGCAAGATTCTGGTTGGGCTGTGGAGTCCTGACCACCCTGACCTCTCTTTCCTCTCTTCTGAGCTGTGGCCAGAGAAGATCAACAGTCCAGAGGTAGAGCCCTACAGAATATTGAGAAGCTAATGAGTTTTTAGGCTGTATGGTTAGGGTAAATTAGGTTATGGTAACAGACCCGAACATGTAATTACTTAGCACAAAGGAAACTAACTAGTTTTTCACCTACCAGTACAATAGGGTTGGAAACATAAGGTTGAAAAAGACAAAGGAGATATGTGGCTGTGCTCTGTGTAGTCCTTTGGGATCCAGGCTGATGATGACATGCCCATCTTTGAAACTTGACTTTCAGGGGCACCTGAGTGGCTCAATTGATTGAACATCTGACTCTTGATTTCAGCTCAGGTTATGATCTCATGACCGAGCCCCATGTTGGGCTCCACACTGGGCGTGGAAAGATTAAAAAAGATTCTCTCTCCCTCTTCTTTTGCCCTTTTGCCCCTTCCCAGGTTGCATGTGCTTGCTCACTCTCAAAAAAAAAAAAAAAAAAAAAAAAGACACATGGGTGCCTCAATCAGCTAAGCATCCAACTTTGGCTCAGGTCATGATCTCACGGTTCCTGAGTTTAAGCCCTGCATCAGGCTCTCTGCTGTCAGTGCAGAGCCCACTTTGGATGCTCTGTCTCCCTCTCTGTCTCTCCCAATCCTTCTTGGAAGCTTGCATGATCTCTCTCTTCCTCTCTTTCTCTCAAAAATAATTAATAAACATTTTTTTTAAAGAAAAAAATTTAGGGTAATTTGGGAGTGTGTGTGTGTGTGTGTGTGTGTGTGTGTGTGCGTGTGTGTATGTTTAGGTATATTTCCATCTTAGCCAGAAAGGAGGAAAGAGCACAGAGGAATATGTAGGAGGTTTTTGTAGGCCAAGGCAAGAAGGGTCCACACCACTTGTGCTCATGTTCTACTGGAGAGAGTCTAGTCATATGTCATCTTTCTTCCCCCAGCTACAAGGAAGTGTGGAGACAAGAGCCTACTAGTATGTCTGAAGAAGCAGGGGAAGGCCTTTGGTAGCCAGTCAGCCAGCAGTCTCTGTCACTGAGCCCTTTCCACTCAGATGGTGTCTGGGCCAGCTTCTGATAAAGTGTGAAGTGGGCCTGAGGGCCTGAGCACAGCGAATCTGTAGCAAAGGTGAGGATTTGTCTGCAGAGAACAAGTAGAGTTTCCTTGTAAGCAGTGCCCTATTGGACTGATTTCTTTCTGTTCACAAAATGGCTGCTCTCTGGAGGGAAATTTCCTATCCCTGAGAAGCTAGTCAACTTTTCGTCCAGAACAGAGCATGAGTTGACAAAAATGAGTTCCAAGGAGATTATAGAGCGTTCCCTCTGCATGACTACAGGAGTTGGTGATAGGAATTCAGTTGTACAAACAAAGGAAAATGAAACAGTCATGTCTGTCTTAAAGGAGCCCAGGCATCTAACTGTCTTGAAAGTGTAGGATGTCCTTGAAGTAAGTTCTTGCTGACAGGATCGCAGAAGCTGGGCAGGGGAGGGCGCTAATTGCTACCACGTCAGAACAAGAACACTTGATAGGTGCACTCCTTTATTACAGACCCACCCTCTGTAAAGGTAAAGAGCTGATGCGGAACCAACATGTGCAAATTCTCTTCCCCTCTGCCCTTGGCCCAAGGACAACTGCACAAAATGGGATTAATTGGGATTATGGGGGCTTTGGCTGCTTGGCTGCTACTCAAGGATGAATGCTTAATTTATGTCTCAGTGATCTTGACTCCTGCCTGATTAAACTGGCTCACTCAGGCCATTGTTTGCCAAGGACTTTTCTTTCAAAGGAGAAGCTACAGGTGGTGCTTTTATGTGAGACTCTGAGCTTTGATACAGCACGTGGATTTAATGGTTTGCTAGAGTCCCACCTTTCTCTTAGAAATAACTAAAAGCACAAATAAATGCAGTGGGTTTTCCTGTCATCTTACAGGGCTTTTCTTGTGATACCAAAATGTCAACAGGTGTGATTGTTCAAGAATACAGAGAATGGATGGGAATTATTACTGGACAGGCAAAAAGAGCATTTGTTTGGAAAATAACCCACCAAGCAGAGATATTAGGATTCAGAGTGCCTCCCTCACCTGCTCTTTGCAGCTCACTTCTGTGAATCAAAAGGTGCCCCTCGACAGGCGCTCTGCCTCATTGTGGCCCTCAGCTGGCTGAGATGGGGCCATGCTCCCTCTTCCCTGTGCTGTTTCTGCTATAATGTTTTAAGGATTGGCTTTTGTGTTAGATGAGAAACTCACTCTCAGGTTTGTTGCAGGTGGGCCCAACTCTGGTTATTTTAAGGAGTGGGAATGATGGACAGTTTCTCTTCTACTGGGATTAAGTGAAGACTGTCCATAAACCTGAACTGGTTTGATGATTTTAGCCCATTTGACAAGTGAAGTTGGTTTATAAAACATAAAGCAATGTTTTGACTGACTTGATGTTTCCCTACTGATTTGGCCCTTGTGGTCAGTCAAAAGAGCCAAATTGATTTGGGCAGATCTGCACGGCGGCGTGTTCTCCAGAGTCCACAGAAACATCTTCAGAAGCAAATAAGCTCTTTGAATGTATAACTAAGTGAAGTTTTTTGTCCAGAGGAGTGTGTTACAAAAAACTGTAGTGTTGACTTCTGTTTGTAGCTAAGAATAAGGATTGTGGTTTTAATATACTAAATTAACATGACAGGGACTTATGCAGTAACCATGTGACATTTAAGTAATTTAGTTAATTCTAGAAAGTTTTTAATATCATACATTAAATTACTACAGAGTTTATGAGCATCTTCATTCTATATTTATATGGTATTATTTGGATTATACTTGGAAAATGTCAAATGTATTAATATTATTTTTCCTAGTGTCATATAAAGAAAGCAGCTACAAAAATTAATTCATTAAGGTGAGAAGTCTACCCATATCATAATTTGGGAAATATCCAGTGATGAGTTTTTGGGTTCAAATTCTGCTTTCAACCAGGATTCTATAAGTTTGAAGAAATGTATAGAAAATGCAATTATGAGCATATTATGATGTTAATTAAAAATTACTTGAAACTTTATAACATATTATCTCCTGAAAATACTCTGATGATAAAATTTAGGGTTTAATGAACAGGGGAGTGGTGATAGTAAAATTGACTGAGTAACAATCTGAATATGAGAGAGGAACAGAGATCCTAGGGAAATAGATAAATGAGAGCATATGAGTTTAGAAAGAAAATCAGTCAACTCTATCAAACAACTTAAAAGTAAGAGAGAGGGTAAAGATGTTGCTAGGATTCAGAATGAGCAGAAGTGAGGGATGCCGTCTGTCCTGAAGTTTGATGAAGCCCTTCAGAGAAGATTCACCAAGGTGAGAAAAGATTGCTCTGAGCACTATGGAGAAACTATCTCAGAACATCAGCTGGGAAATGTCCTCATCCCTTACCTCCCCCAGGGAGAGTCACGGCACATGCTCCCTCTTGCACAGATTCTCGAAAAGCCCACAGTTTGCAGATTTATCCTATTGCTGTGCGCAGAGACACAGTCATACCTCAGGATGTTAGAGATGGCAGAGACCCACAGAATTTTCCAGTTTAACCCCGTCTTTTATAGACAAGAAGACTGAGGCCCAGAACAAGAATGAGCTTGCCTCAAGTCACATAGGAAAGTAATCCCATTGCCCTTACTTGATTTACTGAGAACTCACTCACCCTGTAGATATCCTTTGCAAATTTAGGAAGTAAAATTCTGCAGCTTTCTTGCCATTACATAGCTATTTTATTTAGCCTGGTCGTTCAAAAATTACATATTACTACTCCTCACTTTAAGTAGCTTCTTTTGATTAAAGTGCTCCTCTAACACTGCATTCCCTGATAGAACCAAACACCCTAATTATTTCTATTGCTTGAAATTGTTCTCTTACTATATCATAACAGCTTACCTGGTTTTACCATCTACTGGACCAGCTGCCTATAGGCAGGGGGTAGATACTTGTCTGTCTTTCTTTGAATCTCTCACCCATCAGAAACCAATATTAATAGATATGCCATTGATGGTTCTAGGTATTTCCACATGTAACAATTCACTACCTGCACCTGTAGTTGTTGAAAGTTAGGGAATGTAGCAGAAAGCCTTATAAAGTATTTTTAAAGAGGGTTTCATAGATATCAGAAGAGGGTTTGAGAGGGTTTAAGAGGGTTTCATAGATATCAGAAGAAAATTTGGTTTTGAGCTCACAATAAAGCTGTAAATTTGCCTTACAGTGTCAGTAAAAAGAGGTATATTCTTTTTTTTAGATTTATAATAGTTTATTGTCAAATTGGTTTCCATATAACACCCAGTGCCTCTCCCGACAAATGCCCCTGTCCATGACCATCACCCCCTTCTCCCCCTCCCCGTCTCCCTATAGTCCATGGTTCCTTTTCAGTATTTAATAGTCTTTCATGATTTGTGTCCCTCATTCTTCCCAAATCTTTCCCCCTTCCCCTCCCTATGGTCCTCTGTTAGGTTTCTCCTGTTAGATCTATGAGTACAAACATATGGTATCTGTCCTTCTCCACCTGACTTATTTTGCTTAGCATGAAACCCTCGAGATCCATCCATATTGCTACAAATGGCCAGATTTCGTTCTTTCTCATTGCCATATAGTACTCCATTGTATATATGTACCACATCTTCTTAATCCATTCATTAAGTGATGGACATTTAGGCTCTTTCCATGTTTTGGCTATTGTAGAAAGTGCCACTATGAACATTGGGGTACATGTGCTCCTATGCATCAGCACTTCTGTATCCTTTGGGTAAATCCCTAGCAGTGCTATTGCTGGGTAACAGGGGAGTTCTATTGATAGTTTTTTGAGGAACCTCCATACTGTTTTCCAGAGTGGCTGCACCAGTTTACATTCCCACCAACAGTGTAGGAAGGTGCCCGTTTCTCCACATCCTCGCCAGCATCTATAGTCTCTTGATTTGTTCATTTTAGCCACTGTGACCTGTGTGAGGTGGTATCTCAGTGTGGTTTTGATTTGTATTTCCCTGATGCTGAGTGACACTGAGCATCATTTCATGTGCCTGTAGGCATCTGGATATCCTCTTTGGAGAAGTGTTTGTTCAGGTCTTCTGCCCATTTTTTCACTGGATTATTCGTTTTTCGGGTATGGAGTTTGGTGAGTTCCTCATAGATTTTGGATACTAGCCCTTTATTTGATATGCCATTTGCAACTATCTTTTCCCATTCTGTCGGTTGCCTATTAGATTTTTGGTCATTTCCTTTGCAGTGCAGAAGCTTTTAATCTTGATGAGGTCCCAAAGTTCATTTTTGTTCTTGATTCCCTTGCCCCTGGGGATGTGTTGAGTAGGAAATTGCTGCGATTGAGGTCAAGGAGGCTATTTCCTGCTTTCTCCTCTAGGGTTTTTATGCTTTCCTGTCTCACATTCAGGTCCTTTATCCATTTTGAGTTTATTTTTGTGAATGGTGTAAGAAAGTGGTCTAATTCCATTCTTCTACATGTTGCTGTCCAGCCCTCCCAACACCACCTGTTGCAGAGGCTGTCTTTTTTCCATTGGATACTCTTTCCTGTTTTGTCAAAGATTAATTGGCCATACACTTGTGGGTCCAGCTCTGGACTCTCTATTCTATTCCATTGGTCTATGTGTCTGTTTTTGTGCAAATAACATACTGTCTTGATGATGACAGCTTTGTAGTAGAGGCTAAAGTCTGGGATTGTGATGCCTCCTGTTTTGGTTTTCTTCTTCAATATTACTTTGGCTATTCGGGGATTTTTGTGGTTCCATACGAATTTTAAAATAGTTTGTTCTAGCTTTGAGAAGAATATTGGTGCAACTTTGATGGAGGTTGCATTGAATGTGTAAATTGCTTTGGGTAATAAAGACTTTTTTTAAAAAAATAATGACATTTTAACAATGTTTATTCTTCTGATCCATTAGCATGGAATGTTTTTCCCTTTCTTTGTGTCTTCTTCAATTTCCTTCATAAGTCTTTTATAGTTTTCAGCATACAGGTCTTTTACATCTTTGGTTAGGTTTATTCCTAGGTATTTTATGATTTTTTGTGCAATTGTGAATGGGATCTGTTTCTTGATTTCTCTTTCTGTTGCTTCATTTTTGGTGTATAAGAATGCAACCGATTTCTGTACATTGATTTTGTGCCCTGCAACTTTACTAAATTTATTTATCAGTTTGAGAAGGCTTCTGGTGCAGTTGATCAGGTTTTCCATGTAGACTATCATGTCATCTGCGAAAAGGGAAAGTTTGACTTCTTCTTGGCCAATTCTGATGCCTTTTATTTCCTTTTGTTGTCTGATTGCAGATGCTAGAACTTCCAACACTATGTTAAACAACAGTGGCAAGAGTGGACATCTTTTTCGTGTCCCTGATTTCAGGGGGAAAGCCCTCAGTTTTTCTCCATTGAAGATAACATTGGCTGTGGGCTTTTCATAAATGGCTTTTATGATGTTTAAGTAAGTTCCTTCTATCCTGACTTTCTTGAGGGTTTTAGTTAAGAAGAGATGTTGTACTTTGTCAAATGCTTTTTCTGCATTTATCGACAGGATCATATGGTTTTTTTTCTTTTCTTTTGTTAATGTGATGTATCACATTGATGGATTTTCAAATATTGAACCAGTCTTGTAACCTAGGAATGAATCCCACTTGATCATAATGGATAATTCTTTTTATATGCTGTTGAATTCGATTTGCTATTATCTTGTTGAGTACTTTTGCTTCCATATTCATTAAAGATATTGGCCTGTAGTTCTCTTTTTTTGTTGGGTCTCTGTCTGGCTTAGAAATCAAAGTGATATGTGCTTTGTAGAATAAGTCCGGAAATCTTCCTTCCATTTCTATTTTTTGGAATAACTTGAGCAGGATGGGTGTTAACTCTGCTTTAAATGTCTGGTAGAATTCTCCTGAGAATCCATCTGGCTCTAGGCTTTTATTTGTTGGGAGATTTTTGATAACTCATTCAATTTCTTCACTGGTTATGGGTCTGTTCAGGTTTTCTCTCTCTTCCCGTTTGAATTTTGGTAGTGCATGTGTATTTAGAAATTTGTCCATTTCTTCTGTGTTGTCCAGTTTGTTGGCATATAATTTTTCATAGTAATATATGACGATTGCTTGTATTTCTGAGGGATCTGTTGTAATAGATCCATTTTCCTTCATGATTTTGTCTATTTGAGTGTTTTCGCTTTTCTTTCTCAGGTTTGTTGATTTTGTTTATTTTTTCAAAAAATCAACTCTTGGTTTCATTGATCTGTTCAATTGTTTTTGTGGATTCTATCTTGTTTAATTCTGCCCTGATCTTTAATATTTCTCTTCTTTTGCTGGGCTTGAGGTGCTCTTGCTGCTCCCTTTCTAGTTTCCTTAGGTGCTCTGTTAGGTTTTGAGTTTATGCTTTTTCTAGTTTGTTGAAATTGGCCTGGATTGCAATGAACTTTCCTCTTAGGACTGCCTTTGCTGCGTCCCAGAGAGTTCAGTTCGGGGTATTATATTCTCATTTTCATTTGTCTCCATATATTTTTAAATTTCCTCTCTAATTGCCTGGTTTGCCCAATCATTTTTCAGTAGGGTAGTTTTTAACCTCCACATTTTTGGAGATTTTCCAGACTTCTTCCTGTGGTCGATTTCAATTTTCATAGCATTGTGATCTGAAAGTGTGCATGGTATGATCTCAATTCTTTTGTATTTATGGAGGGCTGTTTTATGACCCAGTATATAATCAGTCTTGGAGAATGTGCCATGTGCACTCCAGAAGAAAGTGAATTTCCTAGTTTCAGGATGCAGAGTTCTAAGTATATCTATGAATTCCATCTGCTCCAGTGTGCCATTAAGGTCCATTGTTTCTTTAGTGATTCTTTGTCTGGTTGACCTATCCATTGTTGTAAGTGGGGTATTAAAGTCCCCTGCAATTAGCACATTCTTATCAATAAGATTGCTTCTGTTTGTGATTAGTTGTTTTATGTATTTGGGAGCTCCTGAATTCAGTGCATAAATGTTTATAATTGTTAGCTATTCCTGATAGAGAGACCCTGTAATTATTAAATAATGTTCTTCTTCATCTTTTGTTACTGCCTTTATTTTAAAGTCCAGTTTGTCTGATAGAAGTATGGCTACTCCAGCTTTCTTTTGGCATCCAGTCACATGGTAGATATTTCTCCATCCCCTTACTTTCAATCTGAAGGTGTCTTCAGGTCTAAGGTGAGTCTCTTGTAGACAGCAAATAGATGGATTTTGGTTTTTGATCCATTCTGCTACCCTGTGTCATTTGACTGGAGCATTCAGTCCATTTACATTCAGGGTTATTATTGAAAAATGTGGGTTTAGATTCATTGTGTTCTCTGTAGGGTTCATGTTTGTATTGATGTCTCTGGTGTCTTATACTCCTTTCTACCTTTCTCTCAAAGAGTCCTTCTTAGGATTTCTTATAGGGCTGATTTGGTGGTGATGAATTCTCTCAACTTTTGTTTATTTGGGAAAACCTTTATCTCTCCTTCTATTTTGAATGACAGGCTTGCTGGATAAAGGATACTTGATTGCATATTTTTCCTGTTCATCACATTGAAGATTTCCTGCCATTCCTTTCTGGCCTGCCAAGTTTCAGCAGATAGGTCTGTAAGCACTCTGATAGGTTTCCTTTTATATGTTTAGGCCCTTTTATCTCTAGCTGCTTTCAGAATTCTCTCTTTATCTTTATATTTTGCCAGTTTCACTATGATATGTCGTGCTGAAGGTCAGTTTCCGTTATGTCTTAGGGGAGTTCGGTATGTCTCTTGAATTTCAGTGTCTTTCTCTTTCCCCAGATTGGGGGAATTTTCGTGTATAATTTGGTCCAGCACCCCTTCAGGACCTTTCTCCTTTTCTTCCTCCTCAGGAACACCTATGATTCAGATATGGTTCTGTTTGATTGTATCACTCAGGTCTCTGATTCTCCTTTTGTTCTCCTGTACCATTTCTCTCTCTTTTTCTCGGCTTCTTCTTTTGCTATAACTGTGTCTTCTAATTCACCTATTTTCTTCTCTTCTTCTTCATCCATGTATTGGCAGCCTCCGTCTTGTTATTCACCTCATTGATAGCCTTTTTAAACTCATCCCAGCTATTTTGAAGGTTCCTAGTCTTTGTATCAATATCTTCTCTGACAGCTTCTATGCTTTTTTCAAGTCCAGTGATTAATTTTATGATAACCGTTCTAAATTCTTGTTCAGTTAAGTTGTTTATGCGTGTTTTAAGCACTTCTGGAGCTGTGATTTCTTCCCGGAGTTTCTTTAGAGGAGTGTTCTTTTGTTACATCATTTTGGCTAGCTTTCTGCCTCTTGTCAGTTTTAAAAGCTCGTTTTGCACTGTGAGCCTATTAGTATTTCTCTATTGATGGAGGCTCTTTGACTGTCTAGGGTCTGTCGTTTCAGGAAATGTTCTTTTAATGATGTCTCTTGGTTTCTCTTGTTATGCCTCTGATTAATTTATTTCCCTACTCAGTGATATTTGGGACTTTCCACTATGTGTGCTTTGGGTTGTTTCTTGAGGTAGCCCTGAAAAGGAAAACAGACAGACAAAGACACAGAGAACACAAGCACACAAATGTACTGACAGAACAAGTACAGAAGCAAACCTAAAGGGGAAAGAAAAAAAAAGGAACAGGAAAAGAGAGTAGAAAAAAACGAAAAAATAAAAGCAGGCGGGGGAGGGGTGGGAGACAGAGACAGTCAGAGATAAAGGACAGTCTGAGGGCTTAAAACCTGCAGAGGGGGGAGATAAGTGTGAGATAAAGGAAAAACTATCTGGATGGTAAGAGTTGATCTAAGCACAGCAGTGCCTAATGTTGGTCTTACCCAGACTCCAGGGGGAAAGGGAGAGAAAAGGAAAATAGGAAAAGAGAAAAGAGAAAACTGGGGGAAATTTTTAAAAAGTAAAAATATTAAGGAAAGAAAACAATTAAAAGTAATAAGCAAAAGCACAGCAGTTCTCCAGCGCGGATAGGTGTGGCTTAGTGTAGGTGGGTTGGGTCTCAGGAGCTGCTCTCTGAGGCCCCGCCTTGGTGGATGCAGGGAGAAGAATGGCGGCACCCCAAGCACCCCTCAGACCATGCATTGCCAGCCACTCTCTTGAGTCCAATCTCCTTGTGCCTTGGGAGGGTCTAATTGTTTCTGTTTTTTAAGTTCTGCGCGGTTTCTAAGTCCTTGCCCACTTATATTGCCACCATAGTTAAAATCTCCTGCAGGCGGGTGGCTTTCTGGCCCAGATTGAGTAAGGGGATCATAAAGTTAGTTTTATTCCCTGGCTCTACGTGAAGTCAGTGAGCTGCTGGCCCAAGGGAGAACAAGCCTGCTGAGGGGGATGGGTTTCTCTCTCTGCGCACAGTGGAAATCAGTCCTGGGTGAGGTCTCTCCTCTCCAGGGATCACAGTATGAGTGATTCAGTCTCTACTTTCCTTCCCCTGGTCTCTCTGCTGCCTTGCTCAGCGGTGCACCTCTGGACACACAGCTGCCCGGCCTGCACGGCTGTCCACGGATCTGTGCACCCATGGACACAGGGCTCTCTGCGGGCCCAGCACCAAGCCTCTGGGCGCTTTGTCTCCCTGCTCCGCTTTGGGCCGTCGCTCCTTCCCCCAAAGTCTCTGTTCCCAGTTTGCAGTCACTCAGTCATCTATGAGACTGCTGTCGGTAAGGGGCCTGCACACACCTCCGTTCTTGGAGATCAGAAAGTAGTGGCTTTTAATTCTTCTCAGTTTGATAATTGCAGGTGGATGGAGGTAATGGGGCTCCTTACTTCTCCGCCATCTTGTCCCACCCCTCTCCCTCAAAAGAGGAATATTCTTAGAAGATAATAAAAGGTAATAAAGGCTCTGGCCTAATTAATGATGATTCCATTCCAAGACAATTTGCATAGAAGTAAATTTTAAGAAGTTAATAGGTTTTCTTAGGTGAGACATTTTTGTTTATTTTTCTTTTCTTTTGTTTTATGAGATTATACTAGAAAGTTGAATCAAATTTTAGGCTCTGTATTCTGGCCTGGCTAATTATAGTTTCTTCCAGGCTTCACCTCCCCACAAAGCACCCCTCAGTAGAACATCTGACAGCAACCATCTGTTCACTTCACTAGCTAAATATTTGCTAAATGAAATTATTGAAATACCTATTTCATGCCTAAACTCCTATGGCCAGAGCAGGAAGCGAGGTCATGTAAAATTTTACTAAGGTCCTCAAGAACTGCATTAGGAACATGTGATAAGACATGTGCATTGTTTCTGGATATAATAGGAACATAAGACATCAGGTGGGAAGAGTTGGTGAATCTTCTCTGCAAATCTGACCTCATACCTATTCCAAATATTTACCTATTTGATCATTTAATTGATTATGTAATTTCAGTCTTCTCCATGTGTTACCAGTAATTTCTCAGATATTATTCGTCAGCCCTAGCCCAGATCCATCATGGAGGCAGTGTTACAGTTAGTCAAGATGAGCAGAAGTTCTCCAGGTAATTTTATTCTATGGCCTTAGACAACATACTTATTCTCTCTGGTCTTCAGTTTCGTCATCTAGGAGTAGCAATATTACTACCTTATAGAATTAGCATGAAGATAAAACTAACCAATATGTCATAGCATTTAAGACAATGCCTGGCATAGTAAGCCCTCAACAAATACTAGAGAAGAATAAATATCATTATTTTGACATTTGAGAACTATTATGTGAATGGATGGAAATATTGATTCCAGTCATTGGAAGCAAGGCAGTCTGAAAAAATAATATTTGATATCCCGCACATTAGCACTTTGACATTAATTTTGCAAGCTGAAAACAGAATGGACCTTGAACATTAACCTAATATACCAAGAAATGAAAACACTAGTCAAAATGGCAGAAACATCATACACACATAAAAATCTTTGTGTAATTTTTAAGAAATTAGTTACAGGGGCGCCTGGGTGGCTCCATGGGTTAAACTGCTGACTTAAGGTCATGATCTTGTGGTTCATGGATTCGAGCACTTCATTAGGCTCTATGCTGACAGCTCAGAGCCTGGAACCTGCTTCAGATTCTGTGTCTCCCTCTCTCTCTGCCCTTCCCTTGCTCTTTCTCTGTATCTCTGTCTTTCAAGAATAAATAAATGGTGGGGCACTTGGGTGGCTCAGCCGGTTAAGCGTCTGGCTTCGGTCCAGGTCATAATCTCATGGCTCGTGGGTTCAGGCCCCGCATCGGGCTCTGTGCTGACAGCTACCTCAGAGCCTGGAGCCTATTTCAGATTCTGTGTCACCCTCTCTCTCTGACCCTCCCTTGCTCACGCTGTCTCTCAAAAATTAATAAAAGACGTTAAAAAAATTTTTTTTTAAATGTTAAAAAGTAAAATTAAAAAAAAAAAGAAATTGGTTACAACAAAATTGTTTCTTTTTGTTACAGATATATGTAACTATGCTGATTTCATATAAACTATATCAACTTTAATGTCTTTTTAGTATTTGTAAAATATGTAACAATCTTCAACATGAATGTTACTTTCTTTTTTTTTTTTTTTTTTTTGAGAGAGAGAGACAGAGTGCAAGCGGGGGAGAGTCAGAGAGAGAGGGAGACAGAGAATGTGAAGCAAGCTCCAGGCTCTGAGCTGTCAGCACAGAGACCAATGCGGGGCTCGAACTCATGAACCATGAGATCATGACCTGAGCCCAAGTCGGACGTTTAACGAACTGAGCCACCCAGGCGCCCCTGAATGTTACTTCTAAGTTTTTATCTTAATAACTCAGCATGGAGAAAAAGCAGTTCTTTTTTTTTTCTTTTCTTTTTTTCCCTAGTACTGGCAAGACACTTGGACCTAGATAAGTTAGATTAGTAAAGAAGATTCTGGCTGGTTATGCAGTTCAAAAATCTAACGAGTTGATGGAGACAGAGGTGGAGTCTTCACGTTGTGACGTTCTATTGACTTTCCCTCAGTTTTGTCCTTTATCCTCATCTATAGTTTGTCAGAAGGCAGACTACTCATGAGCAGTTCCACAGTAGATAATTGCATTCCCTTGTTATTTCATCTTGATTGTATTATGCGCTGTGATGAGTGCTGTACAGAACAAATAAAAGATAAGGCCTCAGCACAAGAAAATGTTACGTTATAAAAAAAGAGCATTTTGAAATGGCTTCATGGTCAGGCAAAAGCACAATGCAAGGTGTAGCTGAACAAGGAAGAAAGCCGCTCTAACAAGAAGCACAGGCCCATCTGGGAGAGATGCACAAGGGAGGGGAGGAAGGGAGCAGGGGAAGCACACAGTGCAAAAGCGGCTCCTTGCCAACAGTTGGAAAGATACTATGTTGAATAACGAGTTTTAAGACTATAATGAATATTAGAAGAGGCAGTGTGAAGGCAGTTGAACTTCTAGAGAAGGAAGTCAAGTGGTGGCTCCTGCTTTTGAAATTCAAATGACTCCTCCCCCAGCCAAAAGGTTCAGATATGCCTCTCAGCTCACTACCACCTGGAAGTTAGAAAGTGCTCAGACCTTTGGACAGCAGACTTAAAGGCAGAAAGAAGTTGGATCTCTTTCTGGTCTACTAGTAAGTTTGGAAAAGTTGAGAGATATGTAAGGTAATAAGCGTATTAACCAGTGATAGTTGGTAGTTTTTTTTAATGTTCTAAAAACAGTGACCCAGGATGCTAATCACAACCAAAAAGACATTTCATAGGCAAAAGACTAACTGAAGGTTTAAGTGGGAGACTGAAGAAACATTGCTAGCTGGTTGTTTTATAAAGTAAGCTGGTGCTTCATTGAAGTGTAATATTTATTCCCAGAAATCAGGAATTTCTTTGTTCTTATGTCTTATAAGAAAAGCTTTGTTTCTATAGTGGAGGCAGCAGCATTAAGTGGCATGAAGTGAGCCTGTGGCATTCCCCACCTGTAGGGGCCTAACATTGTAGATGAATTTCAAAGAGGGCTAGGTAATTCTGTGGCAAATATTAATGTTTGGTGTTATGTGTGTTAAAAGTCTGGTAATCAAATCTCATGCCTCAGAGAGTGCATGAATGGTGCCAGGGGCAAGCTGTCCCCTCCCCCCACCTCACCCCTATGCCTATAGGACACTTGACCAATTTGGTGGGAAGGGAAAACACTTTCTTCCTGTGATAGCTCATTGAAATCACACAGTCCTCTGTGACTCAGGACCTAGGTGGAATGGCGCCTAGGTGGCTCAGTTGGTTAAGAACCTGACTCTTGACCTTGACTCAGGTCATGATCTCCTGGTTTGTGAGATCAAGTTCTGTGTTGGGCTCTATGCTGATAGCATGCAGTCTGCTTGGGATTCTCTTGCTCCCTTTCTCTTTGCCCCTCCCCCACTCATTCATATTCTCTCTCTCTCAAAATAAATAAACTTAAAAAACAAAAATACCTAGGTGGGGATTGGGAGGTAAAAGAGAAGAGAGTCATATTTCTCAGCTCTGGGATAGTGACTGCCACACTGGAAGTTTCTCTGGACTGACAAGACTGGTATCTGCAAGGAAAGAGGACTTGGCAACTAACCTTCTGAGTCTGGGCAAGTCTTAAGCTTCAGCTGGGAAAGACAGCCCTCTGAGGAGTCAGAGCCCCCTTCCATCACCTGGAGTTCACCTTCACTCCTGTATCAACCACCTGGAGGTGGGGGGAGAGGGGAGCTGACCATTTCCATTTTCTGTTTTCTTCCTGTCTTCCACATTCTACCCTTTTTCTTTTTTCATCTTTCTCTCCTTTCTTCCTCCACAGTAGGGAAGAGCCTCTGTTTCTCTCTGCTGCTAGGTGAATGCTACTTAGAAGCTACATAGGACCCCAGTGCCAAGATCACTGGAGAAATCACCCCCTCCAGGCCTTAGGCAGGAGATTTTAGATCCTGGAGCTGAACACTGACCATCTTGTGAAGACTCACACCAGAGTCTCTGTGCAGAGGATTCAGACTCTAGCTGTGTCCACCACATAGTTTTGTACAAGAAAAATAAAGTTAATTAAAGCTTGTTTTAAAAAAAAGGGGAACCTGGGACTGAAGTTAGAGTGTGGTGTCTGGCAGCCTCAGGGCATCCTTGTTCTCTTCACCCCAGCATCTCCCCTCTTGCACTCTGCTTGATTCTTGCTCTTGGCATGCAGATATGCTCGAACATTTCTCAAAGAAAATAAAACTAGTAAGAGATCCCTCTAGTCCCCATATGTTCCTCAAGATATTCTCTCTCTGCTCTCCTTTAGAGCCAAGTTCTTCATGGAAGGTATTCATAGTGCTGATTCTTCTCCTCACACCCATTCTTGGTTTCATAGCTCCCTTCCTGCTTCGTCTCCCATGCTCCTGTGACTTGTCACTGTCATAAAGAACTTCTGTGTAGTCCAGTTGGTGAGCACCTTTCAGGCTCCATCCTACCTCCCCTCTCACTGTGCAACAGACCACTCCCTCATTCCAAGCCCTAATTTTTCTTTATTTCTGCCACACTTCATTCTTCTAGTGTTCTCCCCAATTTCTTTATCAATTCAGAGATCTGGGCTCAGCTGTGTGTCTCCTCTTAGCATTTCATACGCTGTCTTCCTGGGTGATACCACCAGCTCACTGCTTTAATACTACCTATGTGCCAAGGACTCCCAAGTATGTATTTGAGCTCTAAACTCTTATACCAAATGACTTCTGTTTCTTAGATGTCCCAAATGCAAAATGGCATTTCCTATTCCCATTGCCTATCTGCTTCCCCTCCAAATCTTAGTAAATCAAACCAGACTCCCAGAAACATGATAATCATCTTTCTCTGCATCTTGCTGTGTATCAGATTCATCACTGTGTCCCACTGATTCTATCACTCAGTTATTTCAGTCTCTTCATGTCTCTCCATTTCACTTTCCCACGAAGTGCAAGCCTCCCTCTTCTTCACTTGGACCACGGCAGTGCTTCCCACTGGCCTCCTCAGTTCTACATCTCCCCCTTCAGTCTGAATCCATTCTTAAATGGAACCTATTCTTCTTTTTAAACGTTGAGAGATCCTTTAGAACGGAAGTTCCGTCATATGATTTCACTGACTTTAATTTTCAGTTGCAGCTTGCTATGCCTACAAGAATTTGGTCTTGGCCCATCCTCCATCTCATTTATGCCTCTCTCTAGTTCGCTCTGCAGGAGCGCCTTAACCTCATTTCCATTCCAAGCTTTTCCCCGTCTCAGGACTCCACAGGGCTGATCCCTCTGCCTGGAATTCTTTCTCTCACTTTTTGCCTGGCTGAGTTTTATCAATTTTTCTCAGGTCTCAGTGTAATTATTACCCTTCATAGAGGCTTTCTTTCCTTAACCTCCTAATGTATTACCCTTCATAGAGGCTTTCTTTCCTTAACCTCCTCAGTGTAATTATTACCCTTCATAGAGGCTTTCTTTCCTTAACCTCCTAATGTAAATTATACATAATTTACAATGTACAATTATAAATATTTTGTGTATTTACTTGTTGACAGTCTTATCTCACCATAAGTTCCATGAAGTTAAGGATTATGCCTATTCATCATTATAACCTGGATTGTATGTAGGAGCACCTGGGTGGCTCAGTTGGCTAAGCACCCACCTTCAGCTCAAGTCATGATCTCACCATTCTGAGTTCAAGCCCTGTGTCAGGCTCTGTGCTGACAGTTCAGGGCCTGTAGCCTGCTTTGGATTCTGTGTCTCCCTCTCTCTCTGCCTCTCTTCGACGCATACTATGTCTCTGTCTCTGTTTCTTTCTCTCTCTGAAAAATAAATAAATATAAAAGATTTATTTTAAAAATTAATCTGGATTGTGGGTCTGTGCCTGCCATCTACGAGGTACTCATTCTGCATCTGTTAAAGAATGCAAACTGCTCAGGTCATAACTATAATTGCCACACAGAGGGAAAAGGGAGGTTGTCACCATCAATAAGAGCATTTAATCATCTCAGCATTTTAGGTAGTGTTACTATTGTCCTACTGTACCCTAACGTAAATTATTATGCCCTTTTGTTATTTTCAATCTTGAATGACAAAGTTCCTAAAAAACAATCCTCTTAATTGTTAAATGTGCTGTTGTGTTCTAGTTAGCTAGGTGGATTTGCAAAAACTTGAAAATCAGCTAGTGGAAAAGCACTTGCTGAGTACCCACCACTGAGACACATGCCCCATGAGCACAAGGCTCACAGGGCATGACTAGCCCAGGCAGAAAGAAAACCAAAGTCACATAAAACAACATCTATAAGATAATACATGTCAGCCCTGAGTCATGTGGTACACACATTCTGTATAAATATCCGCCATATAGTCATTGCTCTTTGTGTGGGCTAGAAGTGACTTGTGGGCTTCGTGTGCTAGAAAGGGTGCTCCTAAGAGCAGGGCACCAGTGAGGGTTCTAATCCTGTATGTGTGAGATTTTGGGCAAACCACTTTACTCTGGGCGACAGCTTTCTCATCTGTAAAATGAGGATAATGATACTTCCCCTTTCTGCTTCCCAGAAAAAGAAATCACTTTTCATTAAACATCTTCTCCATGTTAGGTCCTATATCACACATGTTTCCATACAGTTCTTATTAACAGTCTTTTAATAGTCATGAAACTCTTATTTCACAAATGAGATGGGGGCTCTAAGAGGTGAGGTAATGTGTATAAGGTCTTAGCTACTAAGAAAGAAAACCACGGTCAGAATTTTAGTCTGATAGCAAAGTTTATGCTCTTTCTACTCTTGTCCAAGGTAAAAGGCTTTATAACTGAAAAGTCCTGTACCAATGTAAGGTATCTACTAATTTATGAAAATGCATGTCAGTCACAGATGAACAGTTGACTGTCTTTGTACTTGGTGTACTGTGTCAGAAACTCTGGGTGTTAATCAAGGAACATTTTACAGAAAACACACACTAAAAATGATCTTTTCACTCTTTCTCAAAGATTTTTGTCATTGGATTTCTTTAACTAATATGTTTTTCCATAAACTCAAACAATGATTCTATGTATTTTAAATGCAGTTTACACACCACTTTTTTTTTTTTTAGGGAAACAATTGTGGTATAAAATGAGAAATACCTGTACGTGGGGCCATTTTTGAGTGAGCAGTAAGCTCCTGGTGCAGCAGTTAAAACTAAAAATGCCTTTGTCAAAGTGATTTAATAGAATATATTTTGTGACTTGGAGTCCTTGACACATTCATCAAGCTTGTGTGGACTATCTCAAAACCCTTAAGGACTGGCCAACTCTAGCCAGCTTCCCTACTGTGTATACAAATGAGTCCATTTCTACAACACCCTGCAGGATCTTCCCTGAGCCGTGTGCTCTAGTTGGAGATGATCCCACTGATCTGATCCCAAGTGCAAGGGCTCTGAGATCTAGCAAAGGTAATGGATTTGTTCTGGTACAAGATCAGAGAGGTAACCATCTGTCCCAAACCCTCACAGAGGAGGGTCAGTGGGGTTAAGAGCGTGGACAAAGTCATAGAGCTTATCTAGTGACAGAGCTAGTACTAGGATGAAGGGCCTCTGACTCAACTCAGTGCTCCCTATTACCAAGAGTGCTGTTGTAGACATGACTGAAACTCACAAAAATCTCTGGTTCTCTTCTTCTTTCAGGCATATGGGAAGATTTGCCTGAACTTAGGTATGGCCATGTGACCTGCTTTGGCCAACAAAATGTGGATGGATTTTTGTCACTTCTGGTCAATAGCATTTAAGAGTCATGTTGTAACTTTTCATGTTCCCTGCCCTTGCTGTAGTGAATCCTGAAGCATATTTTAAGCAGTTGACTTAATAAGATGATAGAGCCTCTGTCCCAGGGTACCTTTGGGATACAGATACTCCCAGCTGGTGGCTTTCAGTTATGCACTATGAACAAAACTTTGCTTCATAGCATAACTAACCTTTCTGACTATTATAGGTACACCATGACAGGATGGATCAAGGTTCACCTTAGTATTTGTGATCATGGCAAAGCTGCATCTATCCTTTAAGAATAAGCCAGGACCTCCTTTCTGTTCACTGAGGACAGTAGCAGAATGGATTTAAGGTCAGAGAGATCTGGCTTCTCATCACAACTATCTGAGGGCTATTGGTGTGGGCCTGGGTATAACACTGAATCCTCTGGAGCTTCAGTTTTGTTTTTTTATCTGTAAAGCATGGATGACAGTTTTAGCCTTGTAGGATTGTTGTGAATATCGGTTGTCTGAGGTAGATGATAGTATAGCTCAAAAATACTTATTGGGAAAAAGAATGTTTCTTGATTAATTCCATGTGTAGAGTCCTGTCTATAGACTAAAAATAAAACAATAAAAATAACCATAAAACCCCTGTCCAGCCTTTTCTCAACTCCTTGGGCTTCTTTTTTTTTTTTTAATGTTTGTTTATTTATTTTTGAAAGAGACAAAAAGATCAGAGGAGGGGCAGAGAGAGCGAGATAGGGAATCCCAAGCAGGGCCTGTGCTGTCAGCACAGAATACAATATGGAGCTTGAAGTCATGAACTGTGAGATCATGACCTGAGCCAAAACCAAGAGTCAGACGCTTAACTGACTGAGCCACCCAAGTGCCGTACCTCTTGGACTTCTTTTTCTTTTTTATTTTTTTAACTCATTATTTTTAATGAGAGAGAGAGAGCATATGAGCAGGGAAAGGGCAGAGAAAGAGGGGGATAAGAGGACCCAAAGCGGGCTCTAGCTGACAGCAGGGAACCCACTGCGAGACTTGAACTCACAGATGATGAGATCATGACCTGCGCTGAAGCTGGACCCTTAACTGACTGAGCCACCCAGGGGTCCCCCTTCCATGGGCATCTTTAAAGAATTTACATTATACAGAATCATGGAGCCTGAGGGCCTGAACAGTTAGGTTTCTTTAAAATTCTGGATCTCTTAATCGATTCAAGGAGGTGTTGGTGTAGACTGTCTCCACTTTCTCAACTCTTACTGCACACACACAACTGTTAAAGTAAGATGATGGGGCACCTGGGTGGCTCAGTAAGTTAAGCGGCGACTTCAGCTCAGGTCATGAGTTCATGCATTCAAGCCCTGCGTCGGGCTCTGGGCTGACAGCTCAGAGCCTGGAGCCTGCTTCAGATTCTGTGTCGCCCTCTCTCTGATCCTCCCCTGCTCCAGCTGTCTCTCTCTGTCTCTCAAAAATAAATAAAAAAGAAACATAAACAAAAATTTAAAAAAAATTTTTTAAATAAAAAAACTAAATAAAAAATAAAATAAGATGATGAAAAGGAAGAGGGTGGCTATGACTGAACAGAACTAACACATTAAGATTCATTCTCTGGTTAGGAAAACGGAAGTAACCGGAAGATTCTCTTTGTGAACCAAATTCTTAAAAAATGCTTCATTTGAAGTCTCAGAAGCAAATTTTGGGGGTCCACTTCCTTTTTTTTAGAACATAGTTATTGATAAACTGACCTGTAAAATTGAGTTCTCTAGTGAGAATTCCTTGATTCAGAGAGGAATCTATCGGGCTTTTTGTTTATGGTGAAGCCCTGAAATGTAGTCAGTATTTATGGGAACTAGTCCCATGATGTTATGAAAGCCTACTCACCTCATTAAAAATGCAGAAGTTTTCATGTGGTATCTGAGTGCTCATTCATCCACACTTTAGAATATTTCCTTTCTTTCATGAAGTTCTTACCCATAAGGATTCATTTCTTACTGACTATATAGCTTTATAATTAAAGCTAATAAGGGCCATTTAAACATTTTATTTAATTTAATGTCTTTGAAGTAGAATTTTTAAGGTCAAAAGAAATGTGAACACTTGGAATCTAGTTGAAGTGTTGGTAGAATACATATGAAAATAAATACAAATATCTCATTATGCTTTAAAAAAAAACAGGCAAAGTTTGTGGGAGAGATCAGGATTCTGAGGATGGCATTTATAGCTTCCACTTCAGATTTAAGCAGAGAAAAATGCCTCAAATTCTAATCTTTTTTTATAAAAGATTTTGTTTTTGGGGTACCTGGGTGGCTCAGTCAGTTAAACGTCCGACTTTGGCTCAGGTCATGATCTCGCGGTTCGTGTGTTCAAGCCCTGTGTTGGGCTCTGTGCTGACAGCTCAGAGCATGGAGCCTGTCTTCATGTTCTGTGTCTCTCTCTGTCTCTGCCCCTCCACTGCTCATTCTCTCTCTCTCTGTCTCTCTCTCCCTCTCTCTCTCTCTCTCAAAAATAAATAAAACATTTTTAAAAATAAAAGATTTTATTTTTAAGTAATCTCTATACTCAACATGGGGTTCAAACTCATAATCCCAAGATCAAGAGTCATGTGCTCTACTGACTGAGCCAGCCAGGCGCCCCTCAGAAATTCTAATCTTAACCTAATTCTATAGTTGGATGGATTTATAGGGGAAAATTGTTTAATTATTGAGAATCTCATATATGGGTTTCTAAGGAATACAGCTTTCCAAATTATTGTCTGACTCTTTCCCACCCAAACCTTCCTTAATTTCTCACCCCCTTCCTTTTTTCTAACTCTATGCACTACGTAACAGGTAACATTAGGACAGTTTTCAAGAAAAAAAAATCATTTCCAGAACCTTAAGATTCAAGATGTAAATTCCTTCGCTATTAGTTTAAGTGTTTGTTTCCTAGTTCTCTTTGTTTCCTGCTTCAGTAAAGATTGGCAGTAGGGCACTTGGGTGGCTCACTTGATTGAGCGTCTGACTTTGACTCAGGTCATGATCTCACAGTTCACGAGTTTGAGCCCCACGTAGGGCTCTCTGCCAACAGCACAGAGCCTGCTTGGGATTCTCCCTCTCTCTCTTCCCCTCCCCTGCTTGTGCTTTGTTGCTCTCTCTCTCAAAAATAAACATTAAAAATTTTTTTTTAATTAAAAAAATGATTTGGCAGAATTACAAGCCAGGATTTCATTAGTATCTTGAGAAGTAGGGCTGAAGTCTTTTCTCATTCTGGGCCTCTAATTTTAGACACTGCATCAGTCACACAAGAGAGAAAAACAATTTTAATAAAATTTGTAAATGTTTATTTATTTAGTTTTGAGAAAGAGAGAAGTGGGGGAGAGAGGCAGAGAGAGAGAGAATTCCAAGCAGGCTCCAGCTGCCAGCTCAGAGCCTGATGCAGGGCTCAAACCCACAAACCATGAGATCATGTCCTGAGCCAAATCAAGGTTTGGATGCCTAACCAACTGAGCCACCCAGGCATCCCTAGAAGAGAGAAAATTTTTAATTCACAGTAGGAACCATTTAAATGGTTTCCTAACTTGGAAAGCCAGTGGCTTTTATACATGTTAGAAAACTTGAAGGTGGAGAAAGCATAAATCTGGCTTGGAGAAATCTTGAGTCTTTTTAACCACATTTTGGACCCAATTCTTGGTAGGAGCCTCCTGGTGTGTTCCCGGCACATCACACAACATCACCACTGAACAGAGCATTTACTGCTTTGTGTGGCCAGATAGAAGAGCACACACCAGCACTGTGGAGGTCCCAACCAGGCAAGATGTGGGGATGCCAAGAGACTAAGGCAAAGGGGCTTGAGGATATAGCAGAAGGTACTGTGGTGGTCCTGCTCACAGTCAGAGTGTAAAACCTGGATCAGAGGCATGAGTGCTGTAGAGAGCAGCTCCAACTGGCTGCTGTGAGACACTGGACAAATCTGTGATATGTGGTTGTGACAACATCAGGATGTGAATTAAAATGTAATTTTTGTAATCAAGAGACAATTTTGATGCATCCAGGGGAGGACCTGATCCAAAATACAAGCTATCCTGTTATCCCACATAATATCCTGCAACTTTTAGTCAAATAAAGCTAAACTGCCTTGTTTGCCATCATAGAAACAAATCCAGGACTGGCCAAAATATTATTTCCCCCACACTCCTCTAAAATATCAACACAATCAAGTTTATTGTCTTGTTTGAATGGTTTACAAATACTTTCAGATACTGTCCACTAAGTCCTTTTATAGAGCAGATTAAGTTGGACTTGGTTGATCAAGCAAAATTGCTGATCCACCTTTAGCACTCAATTAGCCAGGGGTTATAGCTCCAAGAATACACAGACATATGGATCAGACATGGGGACTTAAACCTGAATTGGGAGTCCAAAAGGATTTAAAGCCAACTGTATCTTTTCCCCAAATGTCTACGGAAGGGCATGTAGCCCAAAGGAGAAAGTCCCTAAAAGCATTGGGTATTTGGTCAGGCCCTTCTTGTGAGCTTGTGACTCAGTTTTCTGGAGATAGAGAAAAAACACATAATGCTTATGACTAAGGGAGACACCCAGGATCATGGCTGGGAGGCCAGCCCTCAGAGTGTGCAGTTTGGTTTCCTGACATGGATCTTCCTTAATTAAGTTGGATTTGGTTGATCAAGCATATTGCTGATCATCCTCCTTCCCCCGTGACAGAACAGTAGTGATAGCTCTTGCATTTGTGTATGACTTGAATTATTTATTTTACTAAGTGCTTTCTAGTAATCACCTCTCTTGATTCCCACAACAACACCAGCTACTCAGGTAGTGATAATCCAGGACAAACACATGGTTTACACAGAGAAGGAAGTACATCCTTGAGACTTGAGTGTCCCAGCAAGGTTTTCAGACTTCAGAGCTGGAGTTCCTTTTCAAATCCACTTGACCATCTCAAGTATTCATCAAACAATGTCCTCAATAAACAGTTCTAACCTAGAAGGTACTGTGACAGAAACATTTCTGTGTGCTTTAAAACTTATATTTATTGACTAATACTTTTGCCCACTTTTCTTTATTTCTTAATGTTCATGTGTGAGAGAGAGAGAGAGAGACAGAGAGAGAGAGCGAGCATGCACGAGTAAGGGACAGGCAGTGAGAAAGGGAGACAGAATCCAAAGCAGACTCCAGGCTCCAAGCTGTCAGCACAGAGCCTGACGCAGGGCTCGAACCAGGAACCACAAGATCGTTCATGACCTGAGCCAAAGTCAGACGCTCAACCTAAGGAGCCATCCAGGAGCTCCTTCACCATGATTTTCTATTGTATTTAAACACAAAGAGCTTACACAAACTTCTTCTCTAGAATAAAGCGAGTGGTGATGTTGATGGTTTTTCAGCTTCTGTTGGGTACAAATACATTGGCTGCTGGAGCCTTCTTCAAATCATCAGACTGTTGAATATAGCAACCCCTGTGCCAATGAATGCACATTGGTGTTAGGAGTGGAGTGTTGCTTGTGGCGGAAGATATCTGGGATTGGAAAGTAGTAGTTTGTTGACCTGTATGATGAAGAGGCTTTACACTTTAATATGTAGACTAATGCTGCAGTGATTGGAGGGTTTTTCCTTAGGTTATAAGTTTTCTTATCTTATTCATCCATTTACCACCAGACTTGAAAACTATATTTGGTGCTCTCCCCTTGTTGCAATGTGTATACCGTTTGAAAGAAGAGATTGCAGTAGGAAGAAGTGGCACACTCTCACACTGCACGGGTCTCTCCCACCACCACCTCCCCTGCACTGCCCATAAGAGGAGGGCAAGGAGAGAAACCGCAGGTCGGCCCTACGTTTGGACTCAGGCCTGAGTCCAACTTGGTACCTGATGGGCAAGCACCTGGTGCTCCCTGAGGCAGAAGTTTAAAATCAGCATCATTGTTGCCTTCTAGAAATGGGTTAATGCTGATCTTGGGGACGTCAGAGGTAGAGTCTTTTCTCTGGGTTCTCCGTGCTTATTTCCTCACCGCCACCATTGACAGCAAGTCCCTTCCCTCTGCAGTTTGTCATCATCTTGTTACCATAAAAATCACATCTCAGTTTGGGCTGCAGGGCTCAGATAATGCACAAGCACCATGTTAAATGTTATGATGTGAAACATCATTTATTTCTTCAACAATTCATTCCAGAGCTGGGACTGTGGCTTTGCAAAATTCTTTTTCTGCCTCCTTCTCCCTGGCTCTTTTCTTCTCCCAAATCCTTTTCGCTTGCTTTCTTTCTCCTATTGACCACTTGTTAAATCTTTTTGTTTGTTTCCCCCCTTTCTCCTGGGACCTTCCGACAGGCAGGCTTGCCAGATTCATTTTCTGATCAAAGCTGTTTGATTTGGTCAATTTTGCCACATTGGAGACGTTCTCTATTACAGAGATAAATAGCTTTGGGCTAACTGTCAACGAAAACTTGTAAGCTAATAAATTATTCCAATTTCTTCCCGCGGATTTCTCTGGAGACAGCCCTAGGAAATACACTTTTTGATTAGTAAATTTCTCTGTGTGTGTGTCTGGACATTCAAATGTGTCGGCTTTGATTAGCACCATTGCTTTTCAAGTCGACGTTGGCTGAGGGGCTGTCAGTTGCAGGCAGCCCTGATGCATAATGCATCAACTGGGCCCAGAAACAGGAGCCTCTTCCAAGGCTGGAAAGGTGGGAAAATTGCCCTAACAACCCCACTGGCTTACTCTGCACCAAAGGGAGCTCAACTTGAAAGTCTTGACAAGACTTGCTTCGACTGCAATGGAAGCCACCCACGCCGGGTGGAGAGGGTTGAAAAGACGAGGACCACGGGCTGCCAAGAGCGAAGGCCGCTGCTCCATCTGCTCTGGCCACCACCTTCTCCTCCCACAATGTCGCCCCTGCATCCTTACCCACGCCCTCCACTCCATCATCCTGGAGTCCCTGGGCAAAGGCCAGCCCCTTCTGGGCAGGCCCAGATTTCCCTGTGCCTCCCCTTGGATTCTGGTTCACCGTTTGTCTAGTTAAGGGCCCTTGGGCTGTTATAGAAACAATATTTTGGCTATAACAAATCAATCGGTGCGTGTGAACACAAACATACAGATCATTTATCAACTGCAAAATACCCTAAATTATGACCTTTCTAAAACCTATCAGAAGGGCGAGTGAATGCATAACGTAAATTAAACTTTGAAGGGTCAGCGGTTTTTACTTTCACTATTCATCTTTCTTTCACCTTATAGGTTTAAGAACAAGAGGGCTGTGTAATTACATTTCAATGGGGTGCAGCGGTTCATTATTCCCAGCTATACCAATCTGCTGCAACATTTCCAATGCAGTCAGGTACATTTTAGCAGATATTAGTTGGTGTAAGGCCATACTTGCTCTTTGGGACTGATAACATCTCTTAATGCATAACAGTGCTATCATCTCAATTTAGAAAAGGCTAAAAGGGTGAGGGTTTTTCTCAGATCAATACAGTTGTTCATATTTTATAAAGGTGGTAAAGGCTGTCTGATAATTCTTCCCAGATATTACTTACCCTTTGCCTCCGAGTTGCTCCCTTTCTCTGATTACTATTTCCCTATCTCCACCGCCCTGTGTGGTAGTAGACAGTGTTTTGTTCTAGAGCCCACTGCTCTGATGGAATTGGATAGCTTTCAACAGAGAACACTTTTGCTGCCAGTTATCTGGCTCTGGCAGTGGTGGCACCATGCTGCCCAGTGCACAGACTTTGAAGTTTCAGTTCAGCCATGAAAACTCTGGTGGTGGAACCACTGTGTTCTTTCTACCTGTGGATCCAGAAGCACCCTCAGAAGCCATTGATACACTCTGCTCTAGAACATGCAGGTGTGGTGGAGTCAACAGAGTCACCTTACAGGGACCTCATCCTGAAGAAATCCTGTAGGTAGAACCAACCTTAAAAGTCTTCAAGCAAAAAAGGAAGCCCAGAGCAATATGTAAAGTTGAGTGCCATTCAAATTGAATATCCATATACATATAAATAGATAAATATTCAGTTAAATATATAAGAATATACAAGTGTGTCTATGTGTACATGCCTGCATATATACAAAAATCCACAGATAAAGGGCTGGGAAAATGTCTATCATGTGGCAGAGTGTTTATGTCTTAGGAGGAGAATGAGGTACGATTATCACCTATATATTGATGGAGTCTTTTACCCACAAGATTGTATTCATATTTTACTAGGTGACAAGAAAGAAAGAAGAGAAAGGAAAAAAAGGAAGGAGGGAAAAGAAAGAAAGAGGGAGGGAAGGAAGGGATGGATGGATGGGAGAGGGAGAGGAGGAAGGAAGGAAAGGGGGGAGGGAGAAAGGCTTCTTGACTCCTCTCTTTTTATTTTTTTTTAAATTGTAATATACATGTAACGTAAAGTTTACTATCTTACCATATTTAAGTGTAGTGTTAAGTATATTCACATTGTTGTACATCTGATCTCCAGAACATTTTTATCTTACAAAGCTGAACCTCTGTACTCAATAAACAGTTCCCTGTTGCTTCCTCTTCCTAGCCCCTAGCAACCGCCCTTTCTTTTTCTTTCTATGAATGTGACTTCTCTATGTACCTTATGTAAGTGGAATCGTACATTATTTGTCTTTTTGTGACTGGATCAATTCACTTATTTGTCTTTTTGTGACCAGCTTATTTCACTTAGCTTAATGTCCTCACGGTTCATCCATGTTATAGCGTGTGTCGTAATTTCCTTCCTTTTTAAGGCTGGACAATATTTTATTGTATGTGTATTTGAAATTTTGCCTAGCCTTTCATCTGCTGATGGATATGTGGGCCACTTCTATATCTTGGCATTTGTGCATATAGCAGTATGTATTTACAATACACTGTTAAGACTCTGCTTTCAGTTCTTTTGTATATACCCAAAAGTGGATTTGTTGGATCACATGCTAATTCTATTATTTTTTAAGAAAAGGACTCTTTCTTAAAATTAAAAAAAAAATAAAAACAACACCTTGGGGTGCCTGGGTGGCTCATTCGGTTAAGTGTCCAACTTCAGTGCAGGTCATGGCCTCATAGTTCCTGGATTCAAGCCCCACTTCAGGCTCTTCAAGCCCCTCTGACAGCTCAGAGCCTGGAGCCTGCTTTGGATTCTGTGTCCCCCCTCCCCCACTCATGTACTGTCTCTCTCTGTCTCTCAAAAAATAGGTAAATGTTAAAATTTTTTTTAAAACCACCTTACTACTGTTATAGAGTCACATAGGGTTTAGGACCTACTAGTTAGTTGCAACTCCACACATAATTTACCTACTGTGGTAAAAGCCAAGCCTTATCCTTGCTTGATTAGGAGAACACCCCAGGAATGTGAGAAATTATCCACTGGACCATCTCCTGAAAGCTCTGCTTTCTGTTAAAAGAATACTTCTGAGTGGATTTATTGTTTGGGCTCCCTAGATTCCTGCAAGGTAGATCAGTAACAAGCAGTTAGGTTATTCTGTCAGAAGCACACTGTGAGTTAGTGGGTATGCAGATCAGATTGATCCAGGGCACAGACCACTAGATCACACTGCCTCTAGCCCATGTGGTATGGTGTCCATAAATGGCAGTTTTCTAAAAGAGTGATGTTTGCCAAATTTTGACCAGGGCTCTTAACCCTATAGAACTGTGGATAGAGGTAAGAGGGCACTGTCTAGTGTTAGCATGAATTTTTATTTTCAGAAATAAGTCAGACCCGCATCTGCCTATTGAGAAATGCTGTTTTCCAAAGTAGTGCCTGTGTTTGGCATGACCCCAGGGGGCCCTGGGCTTGCTCCTGTGCTCACTTTCATAAGAAGCTGTTTAAGAAAAATTGTAAAATATGTTGAAAGCTAGCAATATTTGGGTACTGAAAGTCTGTTTTTCCCAGCTCAATTCTAAATGTGCTCTCCCACAACTTCAACAGTTAAGTGATGCCTAAGTCTTTAGTAGTAGTCTGACAAAAGTGTAAAATTTCTTACTTCCCAGGTGGTGCTCTCTTCA
>NC_043705.1:54843098-54893098 GCF_006229205.1 Suricata suricatta | reverse complement strand
CACAAGTTGATGACAAGACACCTTAGGTTCTTGTTCACAGAACTGGTTCTGGTTACTGTAGTGAACCATTGGTTGCCAGGATAGTTGATCTCATGTCTTTGGCTGTAGGCCCCATGCCCTTATGACCTGTGTAGGCTGCTTCTCAGTGGGAGGCCTGTCCCAGCCCCCACCCTGCCTCCTGGCTTAAGCAGAGGAACACACTTTACAACCTGAAAGGGATGGAGAGGCCAGTAGTCCAGTGAGCCAATCTCATGGGGTGGTGGTGAGGGTGATCATGAGAAAAGCATTAGAGTCACGGGACTAGGGTTCTGTTCCTGGCTCTGCCACTTACTCACTGTGTTCTTGGAAAATTCCTTCTGTCTCTCTGAGCTTGAATTTCTTGTCCTCAAGCTGAGGCATATGACACCATGATGTGTAGAGTATTCACTCCTCATTCTGGAATCCTAAAAAAGCAGAAGGTATGGGATGTCCCCTTCCTCCCAAGCTTCAGAAATCCACAGACAACTTTCTACAGTGACAAAGAGCTCTCTTCTAACAAGATTCTAAAATAATGGACTCCCTTAACAAGACTAATATAATGAGCAAAGTGTTCATGAATCTGAAATAATGTATTAAATTTCATATGGCCTTTTAAAATTAAGGGAAAGGGGGAGTTGAACAAAATGTACAGTGGACATTATGAACTTAAAAGGCTTGAGAAATTGCTCCATTAAGATTAGTAAATATTTGCTGAACTCCTGCTCCATTCCAGGCACAGTGCCAGGCACTAGGGGCACCAAGATAAATAAGACAGCCTTTGCCCTTTTAAAAAATCAAGGTAAAGGGTAGGCAGACCAAAATGTAAAAACAGCATTTCAAAATGCTGTAATAAGGACAGTGACAAAGATGTGCCCAGGATGCCATGGGGGCAACCATCCTGGGGAGAGTCATAGCAAGGTTTCTTATAGGAAGTGGTAGCTGAACTGACTTTGAAAGAAGTGCTTCAGGCCTTCTTGCTAAATCCAGAGCTCTACAAGGAGCTTTCCAGTTTCAGTGTAGTTTGAACCTATGTTGTTAAGGTTAAAATTTATTCAGTTTTTTTTTCCCAGAAGACAGCAACCAAATAAGGGCTTTTGAAAGAAGAGGAGGAGAGTCAAATTCTCTTAGCTAATTCCTTTCCATTTCTAATATACATTGGTATAGGTTTTGGTTAGATTAGGATCTTCAGACTCAGATTCTAAGTGTGCTGAAATATATTCCACTTATGGAAATGCTGACTTAAAACCATTGATTAGGATCTTTTATGGTTCTCAGGCCTTGATGATACTCCCTGAACTAGACTATTTCTGTCACCAGGGTGTTCAGTAAACTCCTCAGATCCCTTAGTTATAATAGATAAGATGGAGGGAAAGAGAGAAACCCCAGTACAACTCTAGTCAGGTTAAAAGAGCCTGAGATCTTCACTGACCTATGTTCACTGCCTTGTCTGCATTTGATGTACTCTCCATGAGGTACCTTAAATTTATGGAGTTTCCTGATGAAATTGGACTTTTTTAAGAAACAAAACAAAAACTTAACAAAATGCTACGATAGAGTTACTACATATAGATATTCAACAGATATCAGTATTTTCTATGTTTTGGAAGACAGGAAAAGTGTCATGTCTTTGAGGTTGTTAGAACAGAAAAAGTCTTCTCTCTTTTAACGGGAAATCTACAACAGAGCACTTAAGGGATATATCGTGAGCTCCTAGAGGAAGAAACTGGTCTCTAGGTCTCCCTGACAAGTCACAACAAACAAAACACATTTCTTTCAGGAGAGAAACATGGTAGGTCTAATAAATCTGGAATTAGAGAAGGATTGTGTCTTACTGTATCCTGTGGGCATGAGAGAAAACAATGGGTGTGATGGCAGGACCGTTTGGTGGCTGGGTAACTAGTTGAATGCCTATCCTGAAAGGGTGCTGATTTGGTTATATGTCATCTTAGAGTTTGTAGTCTTAAACATGTAGTAAAAAACATGTTCAGCATGTTTTTGGAACAAGACAGAGAGGAAGGGAAAATAAAGAGGGAGGAAAAGGAGTGAGGGCTCTTTATCCATGGGGACTCTGACCATAACCCAGTCCTGTTAGTATTTCTATCAGTTTGGAAGGTGGTAGAGAGCATGATCAACCAAATTGCAGATTATGCCAATCAGGATGAAAACTGGGATGCAACAAGTCCTTGCCAAGAATAAGATAATGGGCTAAACATAACAAGATGAAAGGAAACTGGGATGAATGCAAGTTTCTACCCATGGGTCCAAAAAATCAATGTGCTAGTTAAGATGAGAGAGGCATGAATTAGCTGCAGCACTTACAAAACAGATAAAAATCCCAAAAGACAAAGGGTTTGAATTGCCTGTAAACTCATTGACAATGGGGTCAAATAATCTAATGGGATCTTAGACTGGAAGGAGGGAGCTGATGGTTCTCCGTTACTCTGAACTGATACTCAGACCACATATGGATAATTCTGCCGAAGTCTTGTCTTGGTGTTTTTTTTTTGTTGTTTTGTTTGTATGTTTGTTTAATAGAATTTATTGTCAAGTTGGCTGCCAAAACCGTATATACAGTATGCATTTGGTTTGGGGATAGATCCCTGTGATTCATCGTTTACATATAACACCCAGTGCTCATCCCAACAAGTGCCCTCCTCAATGCCCATCACCCATTTTCCCTTCTCCCCTGCCCCCCCATCAACCCTCACTTTTTTCTTGGTATTAAAGAAGGATATAGACAAACTGGAATGTGTCCAGAGGAAAGACCAGGGTCATGAAAACATAGTATTTTAGTAGAAAAGAGAAGATAGGTAGGACCTAAGTGCTGACTTCAAATTCTTGAAAGAGATTTAGTTTGGAAGAGAGACAACTCTGAGACCAGTATAAGGAAGAGTGTTCTAACAAAACTGTTGAAAATTAAAGTGGGCCATTTTGGAACAAGCGATGTTTCCATTGACTGGAAGTGTTTTTGTTTTCATTTTTTTCTTCTTGTTTTTAAGAGAGAGAGAGAGAGTACACAGGGGAAGAGCAGAGAGAGAGGGAGAGAATCCCAAGGAGGCTCCACAATATCAGCACAGAGCCTGATGCAGGGCTCTAATTCGTGAGATTCCTGAGCTGAAATCAAGAATCAGATGCTTAACTGATTTAGCCACTCAGATGCCCCTAGAAGTGTTTTAACACAGGCGAAGGGATTCACAGTGAAGGAAGTAGAAGGGATTCTGTGTGTGTGTGTGTGTGTGTGTGTGTGTGTGTGTGTGTGTGTATACACACAAACATGTTTTCTTTTATACCTTGGAACAAGTACTATGTGCCAGGCACTGGGGATGCCAAGACACAGTACCTTCTATGAATGAGACAGATTGAAACAACAGCCCAACACATGCGGTTTTAGATAGTGAAAAATAAGTATAGTAGAAGAGAAAAAGGGAGTTACTAACTCTGCTGCTCAGCAAAAATGAATTCCAAGCCACGCAAAGCAGAGCAAAGAGTGGGGCTGTGGCATCCATCTGGGGAAATTCTTGGCTGTGTTGGGGTGGGGAATAGTCTGCTGGGAGATGAGACTGTAGAGGTAGGCTGGGAGTGGGTTGTGAAGGACCTTGGTATTATGATAAGGAGCTTGTCCTTCAGGGGGAAAAGGGAGGAACCTGGGAGAGGCTACTTAAAATAGACACTTTCACACAATGATTCTGCTGACAGAGAAGATGGACTGGACTCAGGAAAATGGTGACAAAGAGACTCATTGGTCATCTACGTCTCTAAGAGCCAGAGTTCAAATAAGAGTGGTCAAGAATACTTGGTCTGGAGTTGATTAGGAATATTTTCCAAAAGAGAAACAATACAAAGCTGTTAAGCACAGCCTGTCAGCAATGGATGAATAAGGCCGCTTAAACTGAATGTTATTCTAAACTGAGAATTAGAAATTGAGAGAAGATTTTTCAGCCCCTGAAGCTCTCAGAGACACTGGTACCTGAGAGAAAGAAAAGCTGCCACCAAGATCTAGATAAGACAAGACCTCCTTATATTCATCTTTGAGTGAAAACAGAAGCAATAACATTGTTAAAACCACAGCAATAACCAGCCATGCCCCTATCCAGCTAGTAGAAGTGACTGCTGCTGCTTTGTCCATAACTGCAATAGCCCAGCTCCATTCTTCTCATCTTATAGGTAAGATGTATCAAGATACCCAGTCAAATGCAAATCCAGGTCCCATTTCCTTGAACCCTTCTTCAAATCACTTAACACAAGTCCAAATCACCTAACAAATGATTTCTGAATCCTCTTACTGAAGATAGATGCCTCATGGTTCAGCATGGTGCATGTTCTCTTTCATTGCTGTGTATCAACAAACTCTTTTGTTCCTGATGACCTTTGACTAGAGGACATTGATACACCATTACCATTATATCTTATCCCTAGCTTTAGGGGCTCAAGGTGTCCCTGAGGTTTTCAGGTAGAATACTATACACACTAGGAATAATGGGCTAGTCCATGTACTGTTTCAAGCACAAGACTTGGGTTGTCCACTTTGTACACATAATGCATTCTAAGAACCAACTCAAAAATCAGCTTCTGTGAAGATTCCTGGTATCTTGCCTGTGAAATGACCCATCCTCTGAGGCCTACTATACATTATATTGACCTCTTATGGCAAATTATACAAGTTATATATATTTAAACAAAATGAATAGTGTTGTAAATATTTTTAAGCACTCCTGGTAGATTGTAAACTCACTGACAGCAAGGACTCTGTCTTATTAATCTTTGTTTCCTCCGTGTCTAACAGACAGTATAGAGAGAGTATCCAATGAAAGTTAATTAAATGAATAAATGAAAAAAAAATGAATGAACTAAATGTTAGACTTGGAAGGGACTTAAACAGTTACCTAGTCCAGGGTTTCAAACTCAATTGCTTTAGTGGGGCTCAGCAGGTGATGGACAGGAGGGGCCTATGGCCACTTGGACAGTTTTTGCGCTATCAGTCGCGGTAAGCTTTTGCTAGGAAGAAATGTGGATTCATTGTTGCTGGAATCTTCTGAATTTTCATGAAAAGAGAAATATATCTAAATCTTTAAATGTGTGGGCCTAATATACCTATGGATCAGATTTAGTTTCTGGGCTGCCAATATGTGATTTCTGAACTTGTCCAACCCCTAAGTTTATATATGAGGATACTGTGGCCCAGAGAGATAAGGGTCATGCCTGAGGTCTCCCAGCCATCCATGGCAGAACAGATTCAAACCCAGGTATTAAGAATCACAATCGAAATTAGTATCTAATGATCATGTTTTGAGAGTAAGGCATTCATACCTTACACTCCTATTCAAGCCAAAGTGCAGATGTTTAGGATGAGAGAAAATATGAGTAAAGGTCATAGAAATGGAATCGAAACTTTGCTGACGGTTCCATATTTCTAAACAATATTTCTAATATTTGATTTCCTTTCTCAATACTGCATCTATCTCCTTCTCACTAGTAAATTTAATTACATATATTTAAAAACAAGTATAATTTCTATCAGTGTAGTAGATGTAACTGTATAAAATGTCAAATTGTACCACTAACCTTATAATGACCAACTATGTGTCTCCAGCTCCGTAGCTCACCTTCTAGGTCCTACTCCCCAAGGGCAGCTACCACTAATTCTTTCAGTTGTTCATAGGACTTGCTGAAAAGTCTTTTCATTAAGTTCTTTATTTTAATTCCAGTATAGTTAACATGCAGTGCTGTATTAGGTTCAGGTGCATGATATAGTGATTCATCAATTCTATACATTACTCAGTGCTTATCATGGCAAGTGTACTCTTTAATCCCCATCACCTAGTTCACCTAGCCCTCCAACCACCTCCCCTCTGGTAGCCACCAGTTTGTTCTCTATGGTTAAGAGTCTATTTCTTGGTTTGTCCCTATCTATCTCTTTTTTTTTCTTTACTTGTTTTGTTTCTTAAATTCCACATATGAGTGAAATGATGTATTTGTCTTTCTCTGACTGAATTATTTTGCTTAGCTTTATGCTCTCTAGTTATGTCCATGTTGTTGTAAATGACACGATTTCATTCTTTTTTATGGCTGAGTAGTATTCAGCTATATATATGTGTAAATATATATCTCATCTGTATCCATTCATCAGTCGATGGACACATGGGCTGCTTCCATAATTTGACTATTATAAATAATGTTCTAATAATCACAGGGATGCATGTATCCCTTTGAATTTGTGTTTTTGTATTTTTGGGGTAAATTATGATTACTAGATCATATGGTTGTTCTATTTTTAACTTTTTCAGGAACCTCCATACTGTTTTTCCACAGTGGCTGCACCAGTTTGCACTCTCACCAACAGTGCACAGGGGTTCCTATTTCTCCACATCCTTGCCAACACGGATTGTTTCTTGTTTTTGTTTTTTCTTTAATTTTAGCCATTCTGACAGGTATGAGGTTATCTCTCATTATGGTTTTAATTTGCATTTCCCTGATGATGAGTGATATTGAGCATCTTTTCATGTGTTTCTTGGCCATCTGGATGCCTCTGAAAGTCTTTTTAAATTCATGATTCTCCAGTTTCATTCAAGAAACGTATGCCCGTCTGCTCTAGAAATTTTTCTTGTACTATTTCTTCGATGATTTTCTTCTTTTCATTTTCTTTGTTATCTTCTTCTAGAATTCCTACTTGCTGGTTGATGGAAAATTCTCTTCTTTATTTTTTTTTAATTTTTATTTATTTTTTTAATTTACATCCAAGTTAGTTAGCCTATAAAATTTCTCTCTTTTTTTTTTTTGTCTTCTATCCTTTTTTAATGTTTTCTTAGAGATTTCCTCAACTTTATCTTACATTCCTTGTTATTGTCTCTTTTACTTCTGCTCTTATACTTTTAAATTCCCAGAACTTATTCTCTGAATGCTCTCTCTTTAATGTTCTCCTGTTCTTATTTCATGGCTTTAGCATTGTCTTCTATCTCCTAATAATTGTAGTTTATTTCTTTGTTTATTTGAAATTGCTTGTGCTGTGGTCTGTTTTCTGAGTTCGCTTTTCCTCCATGTTTCTTCCCTTCTTTATTATTTTTTAAATGTTTTATTTATTTTTGAGAGTAAGAGAGACAGAACACGAGCAGGGGAGGGGCAGAGAGAGAGGGAGACACAGAATCCAAAACATGCCCAAGGCTCTGAGCTGAGGGTACAGAGCCAGAAGCAGGGCTCAACCTGAGCCAAGGTCAGACATTTAACCGACTGAACCACCCAGGTGCCCCTTCCATGTGTTTGTTTTGATCTCTGCTTGTTGCATTAGTCCCTTTCCTCAAATGTCTAATGGACTTTGGTTGTCTAATCACATTTAAAAGTGAGGCACTAAAATAAACAAATACATGAATCACTCAGTCAGTTAATCAGCACAGCACTAAAACTGTGATGTATAAGTGCTGTGTACGTGGTGGGGCTTTTTGAGTGTAGGGTTGACTGTACAGCAATCAGGTGGAGACCCACCTGTTCTTAGGAGATCTCCAGTGGTCTGTAGACAATTTTATGAGAGAAGAACCCTCCACAATCTCTCCTGAAGGGTAGAAGTGCTGGCTTCCAGTGTTCTGAAAGGCAATAGAAAAATAGAGGAGGAGGGTTTGGAGAATTCCGCATTCAGTAGGCAGACTTCCACTTCGTTCTCTGGTTGCTCACATTCTGTCTTATCCCTATTCCTACTGTCCCCAGATCCTTTCTGGTTTCAGCATTTCCAAACAAAAAATTTCTAATCTACTTCTAGGGAGGTGGGGGTTGGAAGGATTTGTTTATTTTAAAAAGACTTGCCCATGTCTCCTGTTTACAGTCCTCCCCACACTGCTACCTTTAGCGGTGTGCTGGGACTTCATGTGCCTTTTCTGGCTTCATGGTGAGAGCTGCTTGCCTCTTGTTGGTTCTTCTCACTGCAGGTTCAAGTCTTAGTTTTGAGGGTCTGCAAAGTCAGTTACTCCTTGTACTTCTGCATTCTAGCTTCCAAAATTTTGTGTGCCTTTCTTCTCTGCATATCACCTCCTGACTCTGCTTTTTGGATAGTGCCTTCTTTATTCCTTTACCATCGTTTTAGAGGGTCTTCAATGGGACACAGAGATCCACACATATGTCTGATCCACCGTGTGTAACTGGAAGTTTCCCTAGCAACTGTAGACTTGATTTTTCATGCCTATTACTCTGAGATACCTCTTGGGTAGACAGGAACATAGACAGTGGTCAACCTGGCCCATTTCCTTTTCTTAACAAACAATCTTACTGAAGTATTTACAGACACAGAAATGTTCTTTGGCTCCTCTTGTTTAATATCATTCATAAAGAGATCTACCTGTGTGGGGACTACTTCCATTCTGAAGTTATATTCTAATGCTTACCATATTTCCTAATTTTATGAAAAGACATGTGTCAATAGTTTAAATATTTAAAAAAATTTTTTAATGTTTATTTTATTTTTGAGAGAGAGAGAGTGTGTGTTTGTGAACAGGGGAGGAGCAGAGAGAGACACACACACAGAATTCGAAGCAAGCTCCAGGTTCTGAGCTTTAAGCGCAGAGCCTGACGCGGGCCTCGAACCCTCAGACTGTGAGATCATGACCTGAGCCGAAGTCGGATGCTAAACCGACTGGGCCACCCAGTTTGGATATTTTAAACCTAGTCGAATACATTTTTAGTTCTGTGCTTTATTTGTAGCTGAGTTGTGCTTTACTAATCTGTGCAATTATATTTATGTGACCATAATGTTACTTTATGTTGAGTTATAAAGGAGTCCTGTAACCTCTTTTATGAAACCAATGTCTATTATTATCAGCAGTAATGGGTGTGTGGTATATGCTCCCAGATTTGGTCCATGATAATAAGTCCTATTACTGACAGTGGGGATGGTGGTTCATTGGTGATGATGTGGGAGCAGTGACAGTGATCAAGTTGACAGTACAAAGACAGTAGTCATTGAGAGGTTTTTAGAAAAAATAATTAAACTCCTTTTATTTACTTATTATTCCTTGGCTCTTAATTATATGATCTACAAACATCTGTGATCACTGCCATGAATAAAGGTATGTCCACAATTCTGAGTGCCTACTTGTGACCCTATCCACACCTCTAAGGGTTCTTACAGACTCAGATGATAGGAAGATCAGATCATCTACATGGTATGATTGAGAGAGGCCACAGCTATTTTTCATGGTCATCTGTCCACTCTACAAAAGGACCAGGTTTGACTCATGTGACTGAAAGTGACAATTATACAACTACAACGATGCCTACCTACCAATTAATTAATATCTCTATTCTAAGGCATAGTACTAGGAGTTCTGAGGGACACAAAGGGAGATTGTCCTTTATTCTCCAGGTATTTTCCAGCAATACTTAGCAGTATAGGGTGAGCTTCTAATGGGGATAATGCATTTACAAGAGGAAAAATGTAGAATGGGAGGGGTTGACTGGACTGGGACATTCTCATTTCACTTTGGCTCTCTTTCAGCCCTAGGATTCATTCCATGGTAGTTATTTGTCTACTACGTGGTTGTTTTTTCCACTGAGGGCACGGGGCCTGTTCTCTTCATCTTTGTCTCCCCAGCAGTTTACATAGTGCTCAGCACATTCAGTAAATGTTTATGGAATGAAGAATGAGTGGATGGATGAGTGTGTTCATGGAGGACTGGGAACTAGGCTGGATCTCTGATGATATGAAGGAAATAGTTAGAAGTAGTCAGAAGCTGGTACTAGAAAGTGTGGTTGAAGTATACAACAAGTGTTCTAAAGCAAGTCTTGCTAGAATATAGGACTCAGTGGATGAGCAGTGAGAGATAAGTTTGGACATGGAGGCTGGAGCCAGATTGTATAAAGACTTGAAAACCAGTGTACAGGAGTTTGGACTTTATCTTTTTGGGAAGGGTAAGCTGTTGGTATATTTAGTGTAGGAGAAGTATTTGATGAAAATAGGGCGTTAGGAGGATGAACTTGTTAGATTCAAGCAAAATGAACTGGTTGGGGAAGATACTACATCCAGAAAGGATACTTAACAAGGTTATTGCAGTGGTCCAAGTGACATATGCTGATGGCCTAGATAGAGTGGAAGAAATAGATGCAATAAAGGAAAATATACAAGAATAATCTATTAAAATAAAAATTCTAAAAAATGTCCTGCAAGCAAACCGGGTTAGGAGTTTTTGTTATTTCACACTTTTCAGAAGTTTTTTTTAAATTTTAATTTAATTTAATTTTTTTCTAAATATAATTTATTGTCAGGTTAGCTAACATATAGTGTATACAGTGTGCTCTTGGTTTCAGGAGTAGATTCCTATGATTCAGCAGCTTGTATAGTATGAATACTTCTCTGAGCACACATTTGACTGAAGATTAGAGAGATTGTGATGGGGAGCTGGTAAATGAATGCTTTGACCCATCATGCTCAGGGTAAGGGACCAAGAGCCAGGTTCCCATGGTGAGACTGCCAGAGCTCTGCTCCCTTCAGCCTCTCCTCTACCTGAGAGCAAGCCTACAAACTGCAGGGAGCTAAGAGCTACACTTGACCATGGGGATGGGGATTGGACGTGGGAGGGCAACCATTTCCTGCAGCCTCAGAAACCATGAATCCTCTCTTATAGACTTACTCAGATTCAATACTTAGAAAACAATTAGATTTAAAGCCCTGAATCTTACAAATTGGTCCTGAACTACATAGAATGATGACAAGAAGCATTCAATGGGTTGGGCGGAAGAAAGTGAAAGGAAACAAGTGAAAGTGGAAACAAAAAAACAGTGGTTTTGATCTCCAGGAACTTGAGTGGCCTTTTTTTTTTTTTTAATATTGATTATGATAAACATTTTTACTGTGGAGGTTTAGGTCATACAGACAACAAATGATTCCAGACCATAACTGTTCTGAAAAAGCTTTTCAGCAGGGATTCTATCATATTTATAATAAGTATAACAGAGCACTTACAAAGACATATTCACATTTTAAAAGGACAAACTAGGAGCGTCTGGGTGGCTCAGTCAGTTGACCATCCACTCTTGATTTTGGCTTAGGTCAGAATCCCAGGATCATGGAATCAAGGCTTGCATCAGGCTCTGCACTGAGTGTAGATTCTCTCTCTCTCTCTCTCTCTCTCTCTCTCTGCTTCTCTCCATTTCTTTCTCCCACTTGTGCACATGCTTGCTCACTCTCTAAAATAATAAATAGACAGATAAATGTTAAAAACTGAACCAACAAGGGGCACCTGGCTGGCTCATTCATAGAAACAGGGGTCACGATCTTGGAGACATGAGGTCTGGGTCATGAGGTCAAGCCCCACATTGGGTGTAGAGTTGACTTAAAAAATGAACAAATGTACAACATAAAAAGTAAATTAAAAAATTAATTCTGTGTCTCGGACCTATGCTTGAGGCAGATCCTGCATCTTAAATGTGATATTTTTTGTTTCTTATTCATCACAATGATCAGAGATCACCTTAAATTTCAGCCCTTATGTGTTGCTTCATGACCTCTAGAACAGGTTAAATAAACAATATCTATAATCCCCAAATTTAACACAATGTGTTGTTAAATGAAGAATAGAATGAACTATTATCCTTTGTATTTGAAGATGACTCTACTCATGGTGATCACTGATCATGTGTGCAAGCTGAAAGGGGATGTGAATGACCTGCTCCTTTCCACTCTGTAATCCAAGGAAGTCTGGGCTAATTTTCAACTCTGGCCCCAAGGTCCTTCTTTATACCTTAGCTTAATAATAATATCACAGAAATACTACTATTACTACTACTACTGATGATGATAATGATGTGACCAACAATAATATAATAGTAAGAGACTTAACCAATATTCTTTTTCTTTAATCTTGATCTTATATCAATTCTGATCACTGGACACCAAAGTCATCTGTTTCCAAGAATATTTAAATTAAAATTGATAAGGGCCTATTTAATTCCTCTTAGATATTAGTAAAATAATATTTTTGCATTGTTCAAATTCAATCTTAATTGGATTTCTTCTATTTGTTTCTAACCCCAGATGATACCTTTCCATCCATGAAAAACCAAACCAAAGACACGGCTCCCATTTTCCTATTCATTTTTTCATACGAATTTTTAATGGCATTTTATTCCAAACCCTGCACAAACATAAGTACTGCATTAAAGGAAGATGAATTTATTTTGACCTTTACTGAAAATGCAGTGTGAAACAAAGCACTTAAGCATTTATAGCCTGTTAGACAGTCACATTACCCACTTCCATGTAGATAAGAAAGTCCTTCCCAGCAAAAGTAATGTTCACAAGTAGAGCAGTTTTACAGAGCAGTTAACTGCAAACCCAGATATCATGTTCTTCACTATGAACATGGTTTTATGCATCCAAGATCTATAGAAATTAAGGAGGTATCTAAAACATTACATTCAAGAAACATAGAGGATGACATTTTTTTATGGGTTTTTATGAAAATACAGGATATTTGCAGCAAAATGCTTAGGGAAAACCATTATGTGTTACAAAGGAGATGGAATGTTTTGGTACTCTGTGTTCTCTTTTCAAAATGTGTCTCCAAAAAAATTGGTGGCATTGTTTTAGTAATTTTCAGTTAAAACTGGTTTTCAATCTACCTAAAATAACTAACATACCCTGTCCCCTCAAAACAAAACACCCCCTCTTTGCATGATCCAAAATGAGTATTTTAGTGCGTTTTGCTTTTTGCCATGATCTTTTTCCTTTAGTCATAAGCCTCTAACTGCAAGCTATTTCCTCCATCCAGATTCTTGTGTCAAAGAGTTGAGATGTTAAACCACCGCAACCATGAAACTTTAAAATCCCTGATGCATGATGAATGGGTGCTGGGCAAAGCAGCTTAAAATCTATGCTTTTGCTTCTCTTTAAACACTTTAAATTGACAGCGCCATAGATCAAACATTTTTACTGAGAGGAGAAGCTTTGGCAATTTAACTTAAACAAGTGCACAGTTACCATCATCTCAAGACCTCACCCCTCCACAATTACCCCTTCCACCTGGCGGATTGGGTACATTTCTCATTGAGAGCGTGTGTGTGTGTGTGTGTGTGTGTGTGTGTGTGTGTGTGTGTGTACGTGTACGCGGGCGGACGCGCGCAGTTATATAACAGACAGCCGCTTGTAACCTGGCTAATGTGACACCGGGAGCAACTTCCCCCACAGACCCCCGATCTCACACATCCCACACATCCCGACGTCCCCTAGGCGAGCCCGGGGCTTCAACCCGCAGCCCAGGCCCCCGGAGCATGCGCTATGGTCGCGCCTCCGCCCTTCGCTATCGCAGCGGGTCCCCCACCTTTCTCTCCTCCTCTTCCTCCTCCTCCTCCTCTTTCCCTCCCCACCCCCTCCTGGAGCCGTGAAGTTGGCGCGCTGCCCATTCAGGCGTTCAGCGTCAGCTCCTCAGGGATCAGCAGGCAAAGTCACAGTCTGCACAAACAGAGCTTTCAAATTCATAAAATTCATAGGATTTTTCACAAATGAATGAACACAATTTTCTACCAATTTCCTCATTATGCAAATATGCAAAATATCAAATTTAGGCCAATTAGGGTCCTCCACAGTCCCAAATTCACCCGTTTAAGCCATAATTGCAGAAACTATCAAATAATTACGGTCGCTAATTGGAAATATTTGTGACAGATACAACAAATTCTTGCACAAATTACATTTCATTCGAGGAACCACTGCGCGCCACTGAAATTTTATCGAAGTCTAATTTAACTTACATAATGAGTTGAATTGAGTACTTGTTATCAAATTTGAGCAATTCATAGCCCCGTAATGTGGAATGATCAAATAAATTAAAAGGGAATTTATTCAATATTTTGTTGTGATCCTTTTCTCGGAACCATTGCTATTTTGTAGGGAATTTCCTCCTCCCGCGGCCCGGGGCGGGTGTCTGGTGTCACGCAAGCCCCGGCTGTGCCTGCCGCGCAGCGGCGGCGGCGCGAGGCGGCGACGGGTGATCAAGAGCCGCGAGCGGGAGCCCAAGCCCCCGCCCGGGGCCGACCGCAGCTTCCAGCGCCGCAGGCAGCCCGGCTGAAGCCATCCCACGTTCAGTTCGGGGAGCGCGAAGCCGTCGGTGGCCCGTTTGGCCCCTTTGCTTGCTTTGTTTTATTGGGTGGAGGGGTCAGCGAATACTTCCGGGTGAAGCGAGGGGAGTTCTAGAAATGATCCGTTTTCTGACAGTGTACACATGCGCGCGCACACTTACACACACGCTCACACATTCATGCCACACGCGATTCCTACATACATGCTCAAGCACACTGCACTCGGAAGGTACACCCAGCAGCACGCGCACACCCACGCCCTACACGCATTCGCCAAATACGCACTTGATCCTATAGACGCACGCCGCCGACAGGCGCACACATTTTCTCTTACACACAAACCACACACTCCCTACACGCGCGGGCACACATGCGTTCTCCCGCGCCTCGAATCGGCCTGAGCGAGCCACGCACAGCGGGAGGGATGTGAAAAGAACCTTTGAGGCGCGCCTCCTTGGAGTTTCTCTTTTCCGGGCCCGCCTGCCAAGGGTTAACTGCTGGGTAGGGGGCCCCTGAGGGTGGTGGGTGCACGGTGTCTCACGGGCCAGTCACATGCACGCACACTTACACTCCGGGGGGGGGGGAATGCGCTCCTGCCCTCCCTGGCCTTTGTGTGCATTGTCGGGAGGGGGAAAACCTGGGGTAATTGAATGTCATTCTAACTGGGAGTCTCCCTGACACAAGAATCCACGCAGCCCCTCTGTACCCGTGCCCCGCTCGTGGGCACAAACACACACATCACCAGGATCACTCTCTCTCGAAGGTCAGCATGGCGGACAGGGCTTTCGTTTTCTCTTTGCACAGTCGCACGCACACATTCACTAGCACATTTTTTTCCCAACTGCCTTGTGGCCTCGTTGGCGGATTATAAATGTCTCCTTCTCCCTGTGATTTGTTTAATCCGTGGAAATGGTGCTGGTCCTATGTAAACAAGCCAAGTGCGGAATGAAGGCAGTCACCCATGCGTGGCCAGCCTGCCTATTTGTCAGAAAACCTTCATAAATACTGAGCCGGGGCTGGGCAAGGATGTGATGTCTCCATTTTTGCCAGGAAAGGGCACGAGGAAGACAAAGCGAGGCACGGCAGCGTATAACCTTTAAGGGACAGATAGTCTGGGAGCCCAGAGGCCGGGGAAGTTCCCGGGCTAATTCAGAGCCGGAGGATGACTGATGCGAAGGCGGCCACAAGCCTGGCGTCTGCTAGGAGCGAGGAGAGGCATTTTTACTACGGGAGCACACAGATATGCGCCACATTTCCGAAGGCTGGGCCTGTGAAGCTGAACCTGCCTTTTGAGGGGTCAGACACCTACATATCTCCAGGTGCAACCAACCCCTCCTTGTAAATCTTGATGAATATTTCATTTCCAATTTCATCTGGTTTCATTCAAAACAAAACCTTGTCTGGTGCAGGTAGCAACAGGGCAGAACTGCAGATCCACCTCTCCCTTTGTCAAAGCACCCCATGGTGACCCACTCAAAGTCTGCCTATCCTGAATGTGTGGCCCTGGTCACAAACTGTCGTTTTTCTTTTTTTTTCTTTCTTTCTTTCCTTTTTTTTTTTTTTAAGAACAATGCATATGTGGCTAATTACACACTCCTAACAAAAGCAGTAATTACTGCCTGTAATTATTATGGTCCTTATTTAGAAAAAATGTGAGAAAATGTCGAGTATTAAAACATGAAAGCAGCTATTAATCAAACCTTTACACCTTCTTTAACTCAGGCGTAATGGTGGGTATTATCATAAATCTACTCTGATAGTAACACAAGAATAATGAGTTCAGTAATGATAGCGATGATGATCATAATGATTTTAACCAACAAAGAATGGTGTAGATTTATTGCTAATAATGTGGTACAGGAACCTCTTTTATTAGAATTACCTATGTGTGTTCTCACTGGGGTAACCTGCATGTGTGTGTGTGTGTGTGTGTGTGTGTGTGTGTGTGTTGCCACCTTCCCTCATGACTAAAGATCAAAGCTGTTTGCTTACTGGGCATGACCTCCTCCTGGAAAGCCTTTATCTGAGTCTCAATCCAGCTTCTGGGTTCTCCTTTCTTCCTTAGAAGAATCTAGAACATCTAAAGACAGTTAACTGGTAGTACCCATTCCAAAGAAAAAGTCAGGATTGTTTGAGGTATATGTGGAAGGCTCAGGGCCTAGAAAGAAAATAGATTTTCTGGGGCAGGCCTTTGCCTTGCCTTCTTCACCCTGCCCAGAACCCTCTCCAGAGAAGATCCTGGATGAGGAGTAGAGGCGGCCTTCCAAGTCACAGTCTCAGCAGAGGGGCTTGGCTGGTTTGGTACTTTGGTTGACACAGGGGAAAGGGGAGGGAGGTGTGGATTCTGCTCCTTGAGACTTTAGCAGCTGTACAACTTGCCTCCCCTTTCAAAGTCCTAGGTTTAGCCTAGTGCCTGCACTGCTGTGGCCAAGGAGGTTTTGATTGAAAAGAGGGCTTAGAGACCCTTAGCCTCAAAGAAGGGCAAATACCTTAGGAACTAACCAGGTGGAAAATACAATATAAGAGGGAATGTTCAGATCACCAGACTGTGCCTTTGTTTATTAATGAAATTAACTTGGTATTTGTCCTTTGCAAATATTCTAGAAATTCTCAATGGACAACCATGTTTGGATGTAAAATATAGTTTTAAACCTGTGAGTAGAAAAGTGGGGGGCTGGGGGAGGAAGAGATCACCTTTTGGACATATTTCTCCACTTAAGTGAGGGGGAAACATCAGGAGTTCAAACTCCAAAGCCTAATTTTGTCCCTCAATTTTCAGCCCTAAGCTAATATTCCCAAGTAAACCATAAACCTTATGAAGGTTTATAAAGACGGGGCTCTGAAAGCTTACACTCACCAGAGACCAGTCAGATAACTAAACCTTCCTGAAGTTACTGCCCAGGAAAAAAGTAAACACATCTATGCTCAAAACCTGTAGAGATACTTAGGTATGATTTTCATATTTTAGTGTGATTATATTTTCCTAATGCCAACCTTCCAATTAACTGTAAATTCTGATAGTTCTGGAGTATGGAATGCAATGGTGACATAATTAGAACTTATACATAATAAATAATACATCTGTAGTATTTTAACCTCCACTCTCAGTTATGAGATCAGTGTGTGGGCCAATTAACTACAGGAGCTTTTTTTTTTTAACTAAGGAACTATAAACACACTGGTTTTAAATGTCCTAATTAGTAACTTGCTCATTAATTAACTTTCTGATTAATTGTGTAGCAATCTAATTTGTAGATGAGCCACTTAAAGAGTGATACCTTGTAATTCTTCCTTCTGTCTTTAAAATTCCCCCGTAAAATGTGATTTTGTATCCAGGTGGCGTCTCAGTTGTGGAAATTCTCTGCTTAAAAGATACTGTACCTTTGGACTAAAACTAAATTTCACTTAATCCTTCCCTATCTGGACTGGACAGGTTGGCTTGAGGCAAAGGGTGGGGGTGGAGGCTGGGGTAGAATATACTGCAAATAATAGGAGGAAGTGAAGAAAGGCCAAAATTACCCTATATACTTGAGCCTGAAAATAGTTCCCCCCTTCTTATAAAGAAGAGAAAAAGCATTTGTGCATGACTTTCATTGCAACCAATTCTCAAATCCAAAAACCATTTTAGAGGAAAAGAAATTTTTTAAAGTAAACTTATTATGGCCTCCACACCCCTATCATGGACTAGCCCAGGGGATAATTTAATGCAGTGGACAAAGGGCTAATGGCTGATTTCAATAAAGGCCGCCTCGCACTGGAACATCCTGGGTCTGTTCTATTAGCATCAGAAAGGGCTTGGGGTCCTGCTTCCACCATAGCTATTGTTGCCCGGGTGTGTCGCCAGTCCCATCCAGCAGAAAGCCTTTAGCCCTGATGGCAGATGATTCTCTAAGTGAATAGAGATGAAGGCAGGGATATTAAGTGACTCTATAAAACATCCCGGACACAATTGTGTGATTGATGGAGGACAAAGTGGGAACAGCAGGACACAGGATCCTGGGAGAAGCAGCCTTGTCAATGCAAGAAACCCATCTCTGGAAACAGCTTCTCCTGGAGGAGTTTGCAGTCTATTTGTATGAGTAATCAGCTGGGCCCCCTCTCTGTCAGCCCTGTTTACTCACTGATTTTCTCAACAAGACAACCATTGACACTGGATGGATGGGGCTAATCTGGCGCAGAACTGGCGGCTTCGCAGAGGCTACAGGTCGAAAATAGAGCGCGGTGCCAGCTTCACCTCGCCTAATCTAGCGGCTAATATTTATTAGAGCCAATTTATACCGCTGCTCTCTCAAAGAGCAAGGAAGGCCCGGGTGCAATTAATAACATGGGCAATAACCACAGACAAACAAATAAATAAGGGTTTGTGAACTGTTTGGTTGGTTTTAAGAGAGGATAGGAAGGGAAAGGGTTGGGTTTGCCACCTGAAGCTGGAAGGAAAGGAAGGAGAGGCAGCTGTGAAGTCCCTAAATAGAGGGGCTTTCTTCCTTGGCCCCTCATCCAATCTCAGAGCAACATCCCGGCTGCAAAATGGCTTTGAAACCTGCACAAATGCATGTAATTCCACTTGCATCCAACAGAATCTGTACAAAGACACCTGCCCTCGAAGGCAGAGGTGCGTGCGCACACTCCTATTGTAAATATTCAATTTATGCGCATCCCCACCAAGGCGGAGGGAAACACAAGATCTCATGCTTCGCGTTGCACTCAGCAACCAAGCCCTGCAGCCACAGAGAAGACTGACTGGTGGCTGTTGGCAGCTAGGAGCTGGGAGGTGGGAGAGAGGAGACGATGCAGATAGGACACTAGATAGGGGGTCTCTGAGGTCTTTAGAGGCTTCAGACCCCTCCTTCTAAAATCAGTGTCCAGTACCTAGGAGGCCTTTGTTAGAGATGCTACCAGTTGCTGAGTTTGCTGCGTTTTCGATATTTAACATGATTTTGTTGGGCCAAACTGGAAAGAAACAGAAAGACAAAGTGTGTGTGGGCTCCAGGGCGTGGGTCTGGAGCCCGGGTTGGTATTAATTCGCCGATAGGCGCACGGAGCAAAGGGCTGGTAGAAAGCCGCATTGTTCTTAACCGGGCGCCCGTAGCAGCGGGGGCTGCTGCACAAGCGTTGACCTCGCCGCCACGGGGGCCTGCAGACCGAAGGCTGCGAGGAGGGGAGCCCTTTGCCCTCGTGCCCTGGTCTCCCCACTCATCCTCCCAGACCCGCTCCGGGCCAGCGGGCGCCCGCGCCTTGCTAATTGCTCGGCTCCCTTCATGCACACACCTCCACTAATTTTACATTTCTCATTCTGCGGGTAGCTGGAAAGCGGCTCAGGGAATACGGTTCCTTCTCTTAGCTACCGCATGAATACAGTGAGTGGTGGCCGTCCAGGCCTCCCTGGTCGGGGGGTTTGGTAAATTAGCAGCTTGGCTGTATAATCAGGCATTCGCCATTGAGGCCACAGTGCTGTATCCGTTAACCAGGTGAGATTTCATCATCTAATGGGTTGGGAGGTGTGACCGAGCTGCTAAGTTAGCAATTAAACTTCACAAATATCATTCGATTGCATTTTTTTTTTAACAAGCCAGAGTTAGGTTACCCCAGGCATTAAAGAAAAGCAAAAAACCAAAAACTTTCCAAAATGTACACACTAAGGGAAATGTTTTCTTTTGTGAAAGGTGAAAAAACATGGCTTAGTACCTAAACGATATTTTAATTCTATTATCCTAAAATACAGTCCTTGTAGTTATGGTTCTAGACAGAGGAAGGGACCAGCCAGCCAGTTTCTCCAAAGTCAGGGCAAGTCTATGTATAAAATATATCCTATTAGATAATATCTAATCTAGGACAAGAAAATCTGGGAAATAATAGAGATTTGCCCCTTTGGGCCTATTGTTTAGATTTATTATTGTATTAAGAGTTGGAATCAAAGAGAAAAGGGCAAACAAGTAAAAGGTTATTTCAAGCCTGTAACAGAACTGGCAAGAGCCAGCCTTCTGGGCCTGTGGGACCTGAAGTCTTGCACCTCCACCTTGATCTTTAAGATGTAGCCGTATTAGTTGTGGCTGGTTTCTTCTGGAAACACTATGGTCTTCCTTGATGGGTGAGAATTCCCTATGTCTTTAGGTGTGTGAGATAAATACATGGTGTCTATAAAAGAGAAAGAGTATGAGACGTGGTAGATGTTTTTGAGTGTTAAATGCCTAAATGGAAACATAACAGAAAATATTATTAGCTTTAACTGCGGACACAGGGGACACAGGTTAAAGTATTTTTCATTCAATTTGATAGTGAATAAAGCACTTAAAGCACTTGATGATTTATTGATCAAAGAGAAATCAGGCGCCAGACAACATCTCCTTTTTAAATCCCTATTCATATGATTAAAAGCCAAGTGAACTTTTTTTTTACAGTTTTGTTCAGTAAGCTTTATGTTATATAAAGAATAAAAAGAGAACGGTTCTTCCGACCTATAAATCTCTCCTTTGGCTAATATGAATGACTACGGGGCACGTGAACCTCCATTGAACTGTAAACACTGTTTTAATGGACAGTAATGGCCCTATGATTTTTAGCTATTGTTCCAAAATGACTACCATGTTTATTGCCATCATTAAAAATGAATTAAAGAGTTATGAAACTCCTCAATAATGAGAACTCCAGCCATTTATAAGCAGTGGTTCTCTTCTCCCCGGCGCACTCGAAGGTTCTGCCGCTCTGGGTGTCGCAGGTTTCGGGACACCCACCGGGACAATGGTTTTGGGGAGTGGAGGGAGGGGCGGAACATTTTTCTCCGAGAGGCTCATGAGGGCCTAGAGGACTGGGAGAAAGAGAGGATGGAGGAGGCGACGCGCTGGAGCCGGGAAGTCCGGAAAGCTTGCCAGCTCTGAGGCTCCCCTCGGGGAGTCGCGCTCGCAAGTGGAGGCGGGAGTTGGGGGTCGGGGGATAGCAGGGTGTGTCTTCCTGGCCGCGTAGGGGCGGCAGCCCGAAGCCCTGGACGACTGGTGGGAAGCGTCCGGGGGAAAGAAGCGGGTGGGGAGAGCAAGAGGAGTCCACGGAGCCCTGGCTGGGCCCCCAGAGGCCCCGAGACAAGGGAGGCGCTGGTGCGGCCGGGCCACCGCTCCTCTCTTCCCCGCGCTCCGTAGTCGCGAACGGGGCGCTCAACCCCTCCCCCCAGCTCCCGAGCCGCTGGGGGCTTCGCAGGAAAGCGGCTCTGCAAAGTTGCGCGCAGCCAGTGCACTGTTCTCCGAGGGGTCCCTGGCTGGAGCCTGCACGTTTCTCTTTGCATTAGCAAAGCCCAAAGTCATCCAGTTTGCGCTAATCACCACAATTAGTCCTGAATTATCACCGGACTCTGACAGACGTTCCTTGTAACTCTCTTTTATTTCCAACAGCCCTAATCAGCCGCTCTCATTACAAACGCTGATTAAACTGCAAATTATCCAGCAGCGGCCCTGTTCCCGTCTACCAGCAGCTCGTTCAATATCAATTAAGGCCGAGCGGCAAAGCCTGCAGCCTCCGAGAGCTTCCAACTGCCTGATAGTGGCACTTATTAGTTTGGAAAACTAGGAAAATACTAATAATCAACAACCAAGGGGAAAGAGGAGGCAACCAAACAAAAGGAAGGCAGGAACGCAGCCGAAAAAAAGGAGCGAGCGCGCCGCCTGCCCGCGCCCCCCATTCCTCTGGCCCCAGGTGCGATCCGAGTCCCGAACCCGGGGGGGTGGTAGGGGACGGGGTGGGGTCCAGTTCCCAGAACGAGTGAGTTTGTGCAGGACGCCCAAATGTATTCGCTAAGGTATTGTCTTAAGCTCGCTGAAGACATTTTTGCAGGTAATGCATTGTATTTCGGTATTTAAAACCAAACTAACTTCCAGAACTGCCTTGATCGAGTTGTTCTGAAATCCGTTTCCAATAAGCTGTTTCGTGTGATGTTTAAAAAACATTGACCTCGTCCCGTAAATAAAATGGGAGCTGATGACAGTTGATTTTATTTACCTATTGTGGCAAATTAGATTTCCACGGCAGAGCGCTGCTCACAGAGGCTGCAAAAGATGCAGTCCTGCCGCCCCACCTCCACTCCATCATGGGGCTGAGGTGTGAAAACAAAAGCTGCCTTTCCACTTCTTCCTCTCCCCCTGCATTTCCTTAAGAGGAGTGGCTGCTGGCGGGAGAAACTGGCCCTACCCCTCCAGGGAAACTTGGCTTTCCTGGGGGATTCAAACAGGGCTGACGGAAGCTGTTGAAGGAAGGCCCCGGTGGGTTTTAAGGTGGCGGGGACTCTTCAGCCCCAGCCTCTAATCCTTCTGGCCACCCTCTTTGCTCCTTGCAGGAGCAAGCTCCGTGGTGGCTGTTCTTTCCCGTTTGATGGAATTGTCCCCCATATCCAAAAATTTAAAAATGAGAGGGACCGTAACTCACTAGTGCTGGAGAAGGGGATTAATAGACTGCCAATTTCTGTCTAGGATTGGATAAGCCATGTATTTGAGAATTTATACATCATTAATAATGTGTTATATCTGTTTTACCAAAACCTGTCACCCATGGGCTTGAATCCTTTTGAGAACTCAGGTAAGGAGTGAATTATCAGAGACGGCTTACCATGGCTAATCCCATCAGACTTATTACTCTTTTCAAAAGAAGTCTGAAGTTAAGGTTTTTATCCCCTTTTTTAAATTTGGAGCAAGCTAATTATAATTACATTTTCTTAGACTTAAAAACCAAGAAAAGTTTCCGCGCTCCTGAGGAGCTGGTTTGCTTCCTTCTTTCTGCAGTGGAAAAACCACATGACTGATTTCCTTTTCCTTTTGCTCTGACTGCCAGGAAGCTCAGAGCTAAATCTCATGCTTAGCATGATTCCTACCTTTGTGATAGAATTTCTTCCTCTCATCCCTTAACTCTATATTTTCCTGCTTTTTCTTGGAAATAAGCAGGAATCAGATGTCTTCTGAGGATCGACTTCTCTATCTTTCTTTATACCATCAACCCTGCTTTAAGAAGTACAGCAGTTTTGGAATTGAAATTACTTTGGGCTCCTAGAAAGAAAAAAAGAATCTTTATAAAATATACCACTTTTGCCTCATTGTGGTTCTGGCAATTACTTGCCTTCCCACTTATGAGAGAAAATTCCTTTGCTTTAAAGAATGTTTCTTTCTCATCAATGTTGGTGATGCCTTCACTTTGTATGTTCACAACCACTAACCTAGTCTGGGATTTCATCATTTAGGTGCAAATTTCTGATGCAGGATCCTAAGTAAGTCAGTAGTGATGCATCGGTGGACCCCAATCAGCTGCCAGTGAAGTCTCCTGAAACCTCTGTGCTCTCCTACTATGGCTTAAATAGCATCTTCTTCTCTGCACCAGTTCACATATTCTGTTTACATCTCTTGAAACCTTAGGATTTCTGTTATGCTAAATTTGCATTTGCTATTATATGCTTTTCAGTGATCTCAAGCTTTTCTTACTTAAAAATATATTATTAAGGAGTTGCTATGTACAGGGGCTTGCTAAACTCTTTACATGTGTTATCTTATTTGCTCCCTCAACAGCCCTATAGTATTAGGTACCATTGCCATTACCACTATTCACCTGTAAACCTTATAAAGTAAAGCCCAAAAGATCCATAAGTAGTGGCCATTTAAGCCAGAGACCAAGTATGTATTCTGAATTTCCTATTTGGCCTCCCCAGTCTTTGAGGTAGATATCAAGCTTTCTGTTTGTTTACTCTTCTATCTCACATAATAAGAATTAAGGAAAGTCATATATAAATATGATTGTTTTTAAATTTATAGGACCCCTCTTCCTAACCATATGCACATGCACTTTTGAAAAGTATGACTTTGATGATTAGGTTTCCCACGCCAAAATCCTAGTGAGAGTAATCCTTGGATCATTCATCTTCTCTCTGAAAAGAGGAAACATTTCTTTCTTTCTATTTCTTTTATTAAGTACACCCCGATCTGAATGCCACCAGTAGCTGTTGACACATACCTAAGAAGGAAATAGGGTTCTGGGGAGTCCCTTTCTGTGCGACAGTACCCTGGTAACTGTATGACAGGCATCTCTCCAGCTGGCATGGGTAAAACCATATGAAACCCACCTCCACGGCATTTTGGAATTTGACATTCCAGAAAATAATAAGGTTCTCATGTGAGAACTGCTCAAAAGGCAAGATTAGGGAAGTCAGCTAATGACAGCTTTTAAATAAAGGCATTTGTGCAAGAGTTTGTAAATTTTCTGTAAAAGCTGAAAATATTTCCTCAGTCAACTTAGCAATATTGGTAGGAGGAGAGTTTTGCCCAGATGTCCTGAAACACAGATTAAAGTCCTAATCTTGATGAACAAGGCCTAATTTTGGATATTTTTAATCTAATTTTATGTCCTGTCATGAAAACCTTGAAAAATTACTTCCCATCATGACATTTTAAAAATTGCCTTTTATCCCTGAAACTGGAGAATAAAGATGCTTTTAACAGTAAAATATAGTACAGGATAGGGCCCATGTTTAAAAATACTGCTGACAAAGACACATTTGAAAAAAAAAAAAAGCAATGCTACTGCGACTGGCGGGTTGATCCTCCTTGTCTGAACCTTTGGTGTAGACGTCTAAGAGGCCATTTCTACTTACATGGAACAGTTAGAGGTTATTGTAACCATCTTAGCAATAGACGGGAGCTCAGCTGGAACTGATATGTGTGATCACTGATTGATTACCTGTCTGCTAGATAGTGTGTAGTTGAGTGAACTCGTTTCCTTTACAGGACAGAAAGATTCACAAAGTAGAAAGTGCAGGTCCTTAAATTACATGAAAATTAATGTTAAGGATACAGTGATGAATCTTTATGCCTATATATGCACATATTATGGGTATGGGTATATGCTGATTTAAGAAAATCACAGCTGTGGCAGTCTGTATTGACAACATAGATAAAAGGATGTCACATTAGCATTTCAACAAAGAATAATTTCTTTCTTACTGGAGACTTGGCCTCAAGCTTCCTCATCTTCCTATTGCATTTATTTATTTTTAAAATTTATTTATTTTGGGAGAGAGTGTGCATGCATGCATGTGAGCAGAGAAGAGGCAAGGGAGGGGCGGGGAAAGAGAGAATTCTAAGCTGGCTCGTGTTGTCAGTGCAGAGCCCAACTCAGGGCTTGATCCCATGAACCATGAGATCATTACCTGAGCTGAAATCAAGAGTCGGACTGAGACACCCAGGTGTCCCCCATTGCATTTAACATATGCAGTACTTTGACCTATAATCTTTCTCTTTAAACACAGCTGTCGGAAAACTTATCTGTTGTACAAAACAAGGTGTGCACCAGCATTGTCTTTTTCTCATTGCTTGAATTCTTTTTTTTTTTCCGTGCTTGAATTTCTATTCAAGAATAAGAATGTCTTATTCATTTTTCTATCCCAAGGATTTTGAAGAGTACCTTTAAATAATAACAGTCCATAGGTATCTATTGAAATCTGCTACTGTGGAGATTGCTCTGGATCCTACAGTTCTTTCTGTGGTCCTTTGTAGTTCTTTGATGCGTCCACTTATAAAGGACTTATCTGCTGGTTGAAGGCAGTTGCATTTTTGTGAGGTTTGTTTTTATTTGCTAATATGTCTCTTGAGAGCAGTGTAAGGCCTCGACTCAAAATGCTGTCTGCTGGGTTGCCCTGGCCGCTTCTCTTTGTTGTCTGATGTCATTTGGAGGCTCTGCTTCAATTAATCTTTTTAGTGTTTTCCTAGTCAATGTATTGGTCTTCCTCCCACCTCAATTCAGTGAACAAAAGCCTGGCTCTCATACCTGCCCTCATAAATCTCTGCCATGGGGGAAGGGATCTAGCCGAAAAGACAGTGTCCCAGATCTTCCTATTTGTCAGAATCCACTGCCATTGGTTTGTATACCCCCAAGAAAGCCACTCATGCAACTAGGCTCCCTATCAGTGACTTTGTGTGAGTCTAGGTGCCCCAATCATCAGTATCATAACTCTGGGTTACCGTTAACCAGTTACCATTAACAAGTATTCTCGAGTAGTGTGTGAGGCTTGGATTTCTTTGAGGATCTGATGAAAGTTATATATACTTCCTTCTCAGGAAGATGCATATATTCATAGTCACAGAAATTTTGCATACAATTTTGGACGGTTCACAGGTCCCTCTTCCTTAGAAATAGGCCTTGTTAGTCCTTGTTTGCTGTGTGTTATACCATCAGAGGTTTTTTTGTGTGTGTCTGTAATGAACATTAAAAAAAATTATTTTTAACTAATCTCTATACCCAACATGAGGTTTGAACTTATAACCCCAAGATCAAGAGTCACATACTCTACCTACTAAGCTGGCCAGGCACCCCACCATCAGAGTTTTATTCACCCACCACCAATAACAAAAAAATTAACTGAGGGAAGATCAAGTCACTTTTTCTCAAATCCCTACAAAAAGCCATTAAGAGAAGTCAGGGAGTGACAGGAGTTGAGGTCAGAGAGGTAAGCAGAGGCCAGATCATGTAGGGCCTTGTAGTACTGTGGTAACGGATAGATATTATCTAGCAATAGAAAGCTGTTGGAGGGTTTTAACATGGGAATGATGAGATCATATTTGTTTGTAAAGGATTACTTTGGCTGTGGGGGTTGGAGAATGAATTATAGACGGCTAAGAGTGGAAGCGGAGAGACCAGTTAGGAAACTACTGCAGATATTTCAGAGAGATGATGGTGGTTTGATGTGGAGGTACTTGTGAAGATCGAGAAGTAGGTGTATTTGAGATATGTTTTGGAGGGAAATAGCAGGATTGTTGATGAATTTAATGTGGGAGATGAGGGAGAAGAACAAACAGGTTGACTTTGAGGTCTTGATCTTGATTCCCTATGGTCGATAGGGTGTGGCTTCCTGAAATGAGGAAGACAGGTTTTGTTGGGGTAGAGGAAGTAAGCATTCTCTCTGAGATACTCTTGAGCATCTAAGTAGTTCTTTAAAGAAAAAGAAGTTTTTTAAATTTATTTTGAGGGAAAGAGAAAGCATGAGCAGGGGAGGGGCAGAGAGAGAGGGAGAGAGAGAATCTGAAGCAGGCTATATGCTATCAGTGCAGACCCTAACGTGGGGCTCCCTCACAGGAACTGTGAGATCATGACCTCAGCTGAAATCAACTGATCGTGAAGTCAGACGTTTAACCAACTGAGCCACCCAGGCACCCTGAGCATACAAGTAGTTCTAACCAACTTTTCCTCCCCATGGTGATAACTCACTTTCTTGCAACTTCAAATAGTATTTCACTTCAACTTTCTAGTTCCTTTGTGCCCTTTGTGTATATCTGCCCTTTGTGTATATCTGACACTCTGTTCTGTCATTTCTCTAAGATGTCTGCTGTTGTCAGACTCCTAAGCTTGTTTGTAGCCATGACTGTTAGGCGCTGCCTTCTCCATGCCCCAACCTGCCCGTGTGGTTAGGTGTGTTTCCCCAATGCCAGCACAGTCTCATTTGAGGAGTCTGTGTGCAGGTTCCAGGCTTCTGCCTTTCCCTTTCTTGTGCTGGGAGGATTGCTGCATCTCTCTGGGTGCTGGCCTCCTCCTTTGTAAAATGAGTTAGATCATTTCTCGAAGTGGAGTCCCTAGGCCAGCAGCATCAACATCACCTGGGAATTCATGAGAAATGCAAATTCTCACACTCTACTTATACCCACTGGATTGGAGCCTCTGGAGGTGGCGATGAGCAATCTTTTCACAATCCCTGCAGGTGAGTCTCTCAAAATCCGTGCCAAATTTTGAGAGCCACTGAACTATACATTCTTTAAACTCTCTCCCAGTGCTTACATTCTACGAATCTATTATCCTTTGGTCTGATCTTCATAATCAAGTGATTTTTAAAAATCCTGTAATCGTATCTCAAGATTATGCAGAGTTCAGACCGCAGAGTGAAGGAGCGTATTGTGAGACAACACCTTCCTTATATAATTATTTTTGTAGTTTCTCCAAACATTTAAATTCATTAGCCTCCAGCCATATACTTTTAAGGAAACTTTAATTAAAAAAATCACTCAGATTTATCACAGTGGAGTTGTACATCATTTTAGTGAATGGTTGAAAACTGCTGAACAGGTGTAATAATGCCTTTGGGATTAAATAATTGTAACAGAATTATATCTTCATAATGACAGCAAGGGGAGGTGGCACCTCTCACTGCTCTATCACAGTTGATTTTAGAAGGGCTGTAAGAATTGGAGCTAGTCTGAACCATTATTATCACCTACTGTTTGGGATGCTGTACTTGCAAACTGTCAACAAAATTGTAATGATTAAGCCATAGTCATGTGCAAATTTCCAAGAGATATAATTGGAGTAATGTTTAATAATACAGTTTTCTTAAATTTAATCTCTGTGATAACCAATTGTTTTCCTCAATTCATTTTAAAAAACAAACAAAAACAAAAGCAAATAACACCTGATTCAATTAAAGCCATTTGTTTGCAGTCACCATGACAAAATTAACACTTATTTAACTTAATGTCCTCTGCTTCTACCAGTTCCAGAGGCAATGTGAAACTTAAGAAAATAATTTAAAGATGTAAAGACTCATCACATTTTCAAAGCTCAGGATACAAAACAAACAAAACAATCTGAGCTCATGAGTTCTCAAACTGTCCACAAGAGAATAGAAATTTGATGTGTTGCTGTTTTAATAAACATAAGATTCTTTTTAAAAAGAGTTTTTAAAAGATTGTAAATATCTTGTGCGTTAACTTAGACAATTTTACTAAATGTCTCTACTTGCTGTATGGGCTAGGGATGAAAAAAAGACAAGGGAAGCGTGTTTAAAGGTGTGTAAAGAGGTGAATTCTTTCTAAGCATGTTCTAAAGAAACATATTTGAATTTCCCATTTTCAGACTTCTGTGTCCTTGGCGAACATAGAAAATAGAGCCTGCCTTCCTAAACTCCCTTCCTCTGAAGGGAAGACAACCGGAAGGTAGCTCTCAGGTGCCCTTATGATTCATTGTTTCTGTCTTTCTTACTGTCAGCTCAACTATTTAATTGTACCAGTTTCTAAAAGAAATGTAACAAGATTTTAAGTGTGTGTTCTAGTTGATGCTTAAACTGAAAGAGAATGAAATACTCACAAATGCTTCTATAATATAAGCCAAGGGGTTTTCACAGTTAATTGAAACATCTGAGTAAAATGAAGATTACCTGTGTTTTATGTCTGCCACTGATGAGAAAACGAGAGGTTGTTGTGATGTACTCATTGGTTTGTGAATCTAAAGGTGTGCGGAGAGCGTCACAAATCACCTTGATGTCCCTGAGAAGGAGATTTTACCTCCGAAGCTCCGATTAATAAAAAAAGATATTTAGCTGGATAGCTTCTGGTTGCCTATGCATCTGTGTGTTCTGACACATAGCAGCCCCTTCATTTCAGGGCTGGAATAACTTACACTCATGAAATCAGCTCAAGATTTATTGTCTTTAAATTAGTATATGTAAAACATCTCAGTTGGAGGCAGTAAAGAGTCAAAACAAATCACAGTACACCTGCTTTGAAGATGTGTTCTCATTTGTAAAGGTAATATGAATTTGATATAAGAATACCACATCATTTTCCCCTGAGCACGGAATTTGTTTACGGCCTATCCATAGAAGAAGTGGCAAAGATACAGGGTTAGAGGTACTCATGTCTTGCTGTGTGCATGTCTGAGGTCAGCCTGGTTCCTGCCCAGTTCCCCGGCTTTTTCTTTTGTCTGAAAGTGAGGATGAATCCAGAAGGGGTGGTCCAGCCGATGGGCAGCAGGAACACGGAAGCAAAAAGCCCAACGGGACCCTTCATATCTACTGTCACTAGAATACACTAAGCTGAAGAACAGACTAAATTAGAATTCAAAGGGACAAATAAACAGATTGAACCTCAATGTCCCCTGTCAGACACAACATACTACCTTGTCTACAGTAAGGAAAAGTGAAGGGGAGCTCCTCCATGGTGGAAGGTCAAAATAAATAAATAAATAAGAAAGAAAGAAAGACAATTCCACTGCCCAGGGTCCAGAGAGATTTTTGAAGCTGTTCAAGATTTCATTTGGTTGAGAGCAGAGCCAGCCTCCTAGTACAGCAGCCTTCTTGCACATCGCCCTTTCCCCAAGACTGTTTCTCAGAAAACTTAGTTCCAGTTCTGTAAGCAGTTAGCAAAATGGGTATTCCAAAACCAGGGTGTGGTGGTCAAATTTGTGTGGGAAGCAGATAGTTAAGTCCATTCTATCAATAACAATGTCAAACAGGGTTCTTAGAGGCAAGTTCCTGAGTCTGTTTGCCCTTGTTGATTGCGAACGGGGAAGTGTGACTTGCAGCACTCCCAGACGTGCTCGATGGCAGAATCTTTTCTCTTTTGTAGAGTGGGGGGACTTTTGGGGGTGTAGCAATTCAGAGGACATTCATTGGGCAAACTTGAGCTGTACCAAGGTGGTCCTTCAGTGACTGCTCATTTGCTAGGAGACTTGGGAGAAGACCAATTTGTTCACGGTGTAATGGAGCACCTTGGGGCCAGTCAGGCACTCAGTTGCAGGACGCTCACCTGGCAATTGAGGTAGTTGGTTCTCGACAGTGGTTTTCAGCAAAGGCAAGGAAGCATTAAAGTAGCTGCTGGTGGCTGGGCCGGTGTCGCCTGGAAGCAGGAAGGGGTCTCCTACGGTAGACAAAGCTTTCCATACTTACACGCTCCCAGTTGGAGAACCACTGACTTAGAGGTTCCTCCTTGCTTTACTATTGTTGACCTAATAACATTGTACATGCATCTATTTGGCCCAGCACTTCTTCTTACAGGAATGTTTCTTTCTGACAAACTTACATTTTAGAAATCTCTGTATACACCTATATGTGCATATTTATACACACACACACACACACACACACACACACACACACGCACACACACACACACACACGCACACACACACACAGAGTGATAGTCCCTGAAGCAGTGTTGGTAATAATAAGAGATGAGAAACAACTAAATATCCACCAAAGAAATATATGTGTAGCCATTGCATAAAACAGAACTAAAGCTAGATGTATGATTAAATTAAAAAGTAGAGCATGGACACAGAACATTGGGACAAAACTATATAAGACACATCAATGATATAAATATTTATATATAAACATACACGTAAAGCTTATGCTTGTTGATGTATAGAATATCTCTCGAAGGATACTCAAGAAGCATAACAATGTCTCAGGGATGGGCTGTCACTCCCAGTACCCCGCTGTATATTGAATTTTGTGCCATATGCAAAATAGCTGTTCGCAATTGCTCCTCCCTCTCCAGTACATGTATGCCAGTCATCAGGTCAAAAAATGGAGTGTATTTCTCCTCCCTTTGAATCTGAGCTGGCCTTGGGAAATGCTTGGGTGGAACTGTCCTTCTGGTAAGTCCACCCTTAGCCTTTAGGAGGACTAGAACCTTCTGCTTGGTCCCTGTGAGAAGCCAGCTACTATGTAAGATGTCCAGTCACTCTGAGAATACTGCTGTGAGGAACGCCATGCTGTTGCAGCCATCCCTATGGAGGCGCCTGGTAGGTGAGCAAGAAGCCATCTTAGACATTCCACCCCCCTGCAGACAGCGCGTGGAATTGGACACCCACCCTGCTGAGAATCTCCCAGATTGTAGAACTGTGAAAGGTAATTGTTTTTGTTCCAAACCACTAAGTTTCGGAATGGTTTATTGAGCAGAAAGTTATTCAAAGAATATTTGCCTATTAAATGTAAGTATGTAAAATAATTTCAAAGTGTTTTTCCATATAAATGTATGTAAATACAGGATTTGAGAGTATTTTAATAGGAGAGTAAGGAACACAAGTACAGGTGACTGAAGTGGAGATCCAGAGGGTATCACCCAGGAGGGAAGAGGGTGAAACTAATGAGAAAAGAGGCACATTTTGTTGACTTCACAAAACATCCTGAGGTTTAACTTCCATCAGGGCAGCACATCCCATCCCATGTCTCTCTCCTTCTGTCTCTCTGTCTCTCGATCTCTGTCTCACACACACATACTACATCCAGACATGCACACCACTTAATTATTCTTGTGATATGAGGGAGAAAGGGAGTATTAAGCAGGTTAATTGTTACGATCATCAACCAGAGTCCAAGATTGTGAATCAAGAGTGTGTTCCAAGTTACAATGTGGGATACCCTTTGAGACTTGATACTATGAGAGAGAAAGAAACAAGACAAAAGAACCTAAGGAGCATAACCTCAATATTTCAAAATAATAGACACGGGAGGAAGAAATTAGTTTGATTTTAATGAAAAAAATGAATTCTAAAATATTTTAAAGGACTGCAGTTATTACTTTTAAGTACAGTACATTTTACAAAGCTATAAATGGGTATCTAATAAGTTAAATGAGGTAAGTTAATGAAAGAATTAAGATTCACAAGAGGCCTACATTATATAATTATGTATCATAAAACAGAAAGTCCTTTAACATGTTAGAATTAATTGGATGACCCAGAAATTGAAGGTACATTGAAGTTTTAGTTTGAAAAAGCAACTAATTTTCGATTAATGCTTTGTACATAGTAGGTATTCCACAAATGCTTGGTAAAGTAAAATGAGCCAACTAGGAAGGTCCTTTGGTCAATGTCAATTCCTCTTGACAGAGGATTTTATCCAATTCCCACAGTGTTAGGGCTAACTGAGCCCTCCCCCACTCCAAATCGTATCCAGAGGCAAATGAGAAGATGACCTTGAACATGGTCTCGTTTATTATTTCTTTTTAAAAGCAAATCATTTAAAAACATCAGTAATATAACTATGAATAGTAACAAATTACTTGCTGAATAGTGCAGTTAAGAACAGCTAATTTAAGACATTTCCCTCAGAAAATTCCAATTGAAGTGTGAATAGGTTAATTGGGAAGGATTAATACAGAAAAGAGTAGAAACAAGCAGAATAACAGATCATTTTCCAGGTTCAGCCTGAAGACCTTGAAGTGATGTGGGAGGGAGCGCATAAGGAGACGGACAAGCCTACGTGAGTGCAGGTGCAGAACCCAATGCGGGTACCATCGCCCCCTCAGATTTTCCTGCCACGGGCCCTAACACCCTGTTCCGGTTTACAAGCCCAGCTCTAAAGAATGAGTCAGAACAGTGGGAGGAAGGACATTGTCATCCTCAGCTATAATATTAATTGGAATCTATCCAAAACATTACCTCGGGTAAGATCTGCTTCCTTAGTTCTTTTCATCAGTGGGGACTCAAGTGAATTTCTAAGACCATAACATATCTTAGTATCAAGATCAATACTGAATTAGCAGACATGGCTAAGGATAACTGGGGGGAAATAATTAACAAAATTAAGGAGGATTTGCACCACTGGGAACTATAAAAGTTATTTTATGGGTCCATGTAAATGTAATAAAATCTCTGTCTGTGCCACAATTTAATTTCACATCAAAAAGGTCCCCACAGATAGTCTGTAAGATTATTTTACTAAAATTGAATATGTCTATGCCTTCCTAGTCTAAGCAAAAAAAAAAAGGAAAGAAACCTTACTCTGCTCAAAGTTATGTTTCACACGGAGGACAGGAATAAGGCCTATCTGATCTTAAGCACCATCTGATGTCAGCTACTCATAGTAGGTAACGTAATTAATTTTTATTAATAATAGCACTTCACAACTGGCAGAGACAGAACATAATATATCAAAAGGATGTTTCCAAGAATAGAGTATACTCTTTTCAAATTAAAGTCAAATATTAACAATAGCGGAATACAAAGTAGACAATGTCTTTTATACAGACATTCTTCCTATACTGCTATGTATTTTTAATAGCTTTCCTGGCACATAATTCACATACTCTGCAATTCGCCCATTTATAGCATACAATTCACTTGTTGGTAGTATATTCAGAGTTGTGCAACCATCACCACGGTCAATCTTAGGACATTTTTATTACCCCAAAAAGAAACACTATGCTCGTTAGCAGTCTCTCCCCATATTCCCCTTCCCCATTCCCAGCCCTGGGCAACCAATAATCTATTTTCTATTTTCTGCCTCTCTAGATTGGCCTATTCTGAACATTTCATATAAGCAGAATTATACAGTATGTAGCCTTTTGTGACTGACGTTTTGGACTTAGCATAATGTTTTTAAGTTTCATCCATGTTGTAGTACTTTACTCCTTTTTATTGTCAAATAATATTCTATTCTATAGATAAATACTACATTTTTTAATCAGTTGGTGGATATTTGAGTTATTTTCACTCTTAAAAAATTTTTTTAGTGTTTATTTATTATTTTGAGAGAGAGAGAGTGTGTGAGCAAGGGGGGAGCAGAGAGAGAGGGAGACACAGAAACCGAAGCAGGCTCCAGGCTCTGATGTGGGGCTTGAACCCACAAATGAGATCATGACCTGAGCCAATGTGGGACACTCAACCAACTGAGTCACCCAGGTGCCCTGTGTTGTTTCAACTTTTTGGCTTCTATGAGTATGTGAACATTCACATACAAGTTTTTGTGTGGACAAGTTTTTGTGCTTTTTCATTTCCCTTGAGTATATACCCAAGAGAGTAATTGCTAGGTCAAATGGTAAATTTACAACTAAGATTTTGAGAAGCTGTCAAACTGTTTTACAGAGTGACTATACCATTTTACATTTATATTTATATTACATGTAAGGATTCCAGTTTCTCCACATACTCCCCAACAGTTGTGTTTGTCTCTCTTTTTGATTACACTCATCCTGGTGGGTATGATGTGTTGTCTCAGTTTGGTCATTATGTTAAGTATCTTTTCATATGCTTATTAGCCATCTGTATATCTTATTTGGAGAAATGCCTAATTCAGATCCTTTTGCCCATTTTTAAATTGGCTTATCTTTGTATTGTTGAGTTGTAGGAGTTATTTGTATAGTCTGAATACAAATCCCTTATCAGATATTATTTGCAAATATTTATCCCCTACTGTGGGTTGTTTTTTCACCTTCTTGATGTTCTTTGAAGTACAAAAGTTTTTTGTTTTGATGAAGTCCAATTTATTTTTTCTTTTGTCACTTGTATTTTTGATGTCCTATCTAAGATGGCTTTGCTTAACTCAAGGTTACAAAGATTTACTCCTGTGTCTTCTTCTTCTTCTTCTTCTTCTTCTTCTTTTTCTTCCTCCTCTTCTTCTTCTTCTTCTTCTTCTTCTTCTTCTTCTTCTTCTTCTTCTTCTTCTTCTTCTTCTTCTTCTTCTTCTCCTCCTCCTCCTCCTCCTCCTCCTCCTCCTCCTCCTCCTCTTCTCCTCCTCCTCCTTCTCCTTCTTTTTAATGTAATTTATTTTCAAGTTAGCTAGTAGTGTTTATACAGTGTGTATACAGTACTCTTACCTTCAGGAATAGATTCCAGTGATTCATTGCTTACATACAACACCCAGTGTTGATCCCAACAAGTGCCCTCCTCAATGCTTATCACCCATTTCTCCCTCTTCCCCACTCTGGCCATCAACCTTCAGTTTGTTCTCTGTATTTAAGACTCTCTTAAGGTTTTCCTCCCTCTCTGTTTGACACTATTTTTCTGCTCTTCCCTTCCCCCATAGTCTTCTGTTAAGTTTCTCAACTTCCACATATGAGTGAAAACATATGTTATCTGTCTTCCTCTGGCTGACTTATTTCACTTACCATAATACCCTCCAGTTCCAGGGTGCCTGAGGGGCTCAGTTAAGCATCTGACTTTGGCTCAGGTCATGGTCTCACGGTTCGAGTTTATGACCCATGTTGGGCTCTGTGCTGACAGCTCAGAGCCTGGAGCCTGCTTCAGGTTGTGTGTGTGTGTGTGTGTGTGTGTGTGTGTGTGTGTGTGTTCGTGTTCTTCCCTCACTCATGCTCTGTCACTTTCTCTTTCTCTCTCTCTCTCTCAAAAATAAAAACATTTTAAAAAATTTAAAAAAATACCCTCCAGTTCTATCCACATTGTTACAAATGGCAAGATTTCATTCTTTCTCATTGCCAAGTAGTATTCCACTGTATAGATAAACCACATCTTCCTTATCCATTCATTGTTGATGGACATTTGGCCTCTTTCCATAATTTGGCTATTGGTGAAAGCGCTGCTAAAAACATTGAGGTACATGTGCCCCTATGAATCTGTACTCCTGTATCTTTCAGATAAATTTCTAGTAGTGCTATTGCTGGGTCATAGGGTGATTCTATTTTTAATTTTTTGAGGAACCTCCACACTTTTCCAGAGTGGCTCTACCAGTTTTCATTTCTACCATCAGTGTAAGAGGGTTCCCATTTCTCCACATCCTTACCAATATCTGTTGTTTCCTGAGTTGTTAATTTTAGCCATTCTGACAGGTGTGAGATGGTATCTCAATGAGGTTTTGATTTGTATTTCCTTGATGATGAGTGATGTTGATCATCTTTTCATGTATCTGTTGGCCATCTGGATGTCTTCTTTGGAAAAGTATCTACTCATGTCTTCTGCCCATTTATTTGTTCAGTGGGTTATTTGTTTTTCAGGTATTGAGTTTGGTAAGTTCTTTATGCATTTTGGATACTAATCCATTATCCCATATTTCATTTGCAAATATTCTCCCATTTTTTGGTTGCCTTTTAGTTTTGTTGATTGTTTCCTTTGCAGTGCAGAAAATTTTTATCTTAATGAGATCCCAATAGTCCATTTTTGCTTTTATTTCCCTTGCCTTCGGAGATGTGTGGAGTAAGAAATTGCTGCAGTTGAGGTCAAAGAGATTGTTGGCTGTTTTGTCCGCTAGGATTTTGATGGTTTCCTGTCTCACATTTAGGTCTTTCATCCATTTTGAGTTTATTTTTGTGCATGGGGGAAGGAATTGATCCAGTTTCATTCTTCTGCATGTTGTTGTCCAGTTTTCCCACAACTATTGGCTAAAGAAACTTCTTTCATTAGATACTTTTTCCTGCTTTGTCAAAGATTAGTTGGCTATACATTTGTGGGTCCAAATCTGGGGTCTCTATTCTATTCCATTGATCTATGTTTCTGTTTTTGTGCCAATATTATGCTGTCTTGATGATTACCATCTTGTAGTAGAGGCTAAAGTCCAGGATTGTGGTGCCTCCCACTTTGGTTTTCTTTTTCAACATTACTTTGGCTATTTGGGGTCTTTTGTGGTTCCATACAAATTTTAGGATTGTTTGTTCTAGCTTTGAGAAGAATGCTGATGCTATTTTGATTGGGATTGCATTGAATGTGTGGATTGCTTTGGGTCATGTTGATATTTTAACAATATTTATTTCTCCAATCCATGATCAGGGAATGTTTTTTCATTTCTTTGTGTCTTCTTGAATTTCTTTCATAAGTTTTCTATACTTTTCAGCATACAGATCTTTTACATCTTTGGTTAGGTTTATTCCTAGGTATTTTATGGTTCTTGATACAATTGTAAATGGGATCAATTTCTTTAAAAATTTTTTTAACATTTATTCATTTTTGAGAGCATGAGCAGACAAGTAGAAGAGAGAGAAAGAGGAAGACACAGAATCCAAAATAGGCTCCAGGCTCTGAGTTGACAGAATAGAGCCTGACATGAGGCTCAAACTCACGGATCACAAGATCATGACCTGACACCCAACCCACTGAGCCACCCAGGTGCTCCTGGGATCAATTTCTTTTCTTTTCTTTTCTTTCTTAAAGTCTGAGAAGAGTTCTGAGTGGGCTGGCATGGGTTTTCCCTATTCCTTTTTTTTTTTAAATTTATTTATTATTGAAAGACAGAGACAGAGCATGAGCATTGGAAGGGCAGAGAGAGAGGGAGAGACACAATCTGAAGCAAGCCCCGGGGTCCAAGCTATCAGCACAAAGCCCAATGCAGGGCTCAAACTCACAAACTGTGAGATTATGGCTCAAGTCAAAGTCAGATGCTTAACCGACTGAGCCACCCAGGTGCCCCGGGATCAATTTCTTGGTTTCTTTTTCTATTGCTTTATTATTGATATATAGAAGTGCAGCCAATTTCTGTACATTGATTTTATATCCTGGAACTTTGCTGAATTCATGTATCAGTTCTAGCAGCTTTTAGGTGGAGTCTCTCAGGTTTTCCACGTAGAGTATCATGTCATCTGTGAAAAGTGAAAGTTTGACTTGTTCTTTGCCAATTTGGATGCCTTTTATTTCATCTTGTCTGATTGCTGATGCTAGGACTTCCATCACTGTGTTAAACAACAGTGGTGAGATGTTATGTTCCTGATCTCAGGGGGAAAGCTCTCAGTTTTTCCCTGTTGAGGATATTAGGTGTGGGCTTTTCATATATGACTTTCATGATGTTAAGGTATGTTCCTTCTATCCCAAAGGATGCTGTATTTTGTCAAATGCTTTTTCTGCATTTATTGACAGGATCATATATTTCTTATACTTTCTTCTGTTAATGTAATGTATCACATTGATTGATTTGTGAATATTGAACCTGCCCTGCATCCCAGGAATGAATCCCACTTGGTCATGGTGAATAATTCTTTTAAAATACTGTTGAATTTGATTTGCTAGTATCTTGTCGAGAATTTTTATATCCTTATTCATCAGGGATATTGGCCTGTAATTCTCCTTTTTAGTGGGGTCTCTGTCCGGTTTGGGAATCAAGGTAATGCTGGCTTCATAGAATGAGTCCAGAAGCTTTCCTTCTATTTCTATTTTTTTGGAACAGCTTGGGAAGGATAGATTTTAACTCTGCTTTAAATGTTGGTAGAATTCCCCTGGGAAGTCATCTGGCCCAGGACTCTTATTGTTGGGAGATTTTTGATAACTGATTCAATTTCTTTACTAGTTATGGTTCTATTCAAATTTTCTATTTCTTCCTGTTTGAGTTTTGGTAGTGTGAGGGTGTCTAAGAATTTGTCCATTTCTTACAGCTTGTCCAGTTTGTTAGCATATAATTTTTCACAATATTCTCTAATAATTTTTATATTTCTGTGGTGTTAGTTGTGATCTCTCCTCTTTCATGTATGATTTTATAGATTTGAATTCTCTCTCTTTTATTTTTGAGAAGTCTGGGTAGGGGTTTATCAATTTTGTTTATTTTTTCAAAAAAACCCCAGCTCTTAGATTCACTGAACTGTTCTGTTGTTGTTGTTGTTGTTGTTTTGGAGTCTATATTGTTTATTTCTGCTCTAATCTTTATTATTTTTCTTCTGGTGCTGGCTTTGGGGTTTCTTTGCTGTTCTGCCTCTAGTTCTTTTAGGTATGTGGTTTGGTTTTATATTTGGTAGTTTTCTTGTTTTTTAAGATAGACCTGGATTGCAGTGTATTTTCCTCTTATGACTGCCTTTGCTGCATCCCAAAGGGTTTGGACTATCATGTTTTCATTTTCATTTGCTTCCATGTATTTTTTAAATTTCTTATTTAATTTCCTGGTTAATCCATTCATTCTTTAGTCAGATGTTCTTTAACTTCCATGGATTTGGAGGCTTTCCAAATTTTTCCTTCTTGTTGATTTCAAGTTTCATAGTGTTGTGATCTGAAAATATGCATGATATGATCTCACTTTCTTTGTGTGTATTGAGGGCTGTTTTGTGACCTAGTATGTGATCTGTTTTGGAGAATGTTCCATGTGGACTTAAGAAGAATGTATATTCTACTGCTTTTGTATGAAAAGTTATGAATATATCTGTCAAGTCCATCTGGTCTAGTGTATCATTCAGGGCCATTGTTTTTTTATTGATTATTGATTTTCTGTCTAGATGATCTGTCCATTGCTGTAAGTGGAGTATTAAAGTCCCCTGCAATGACCACACTCTTACCAATAAGAGTGCTTATGTTTGTAATTAATTGTTTTATATATGGGTGCTTCCAAATTTAGTGTATAAATATTGTAATTGTTATCTTTTCTTGATGGATAGTCCCTTAATTATGATATAATGCCCTTTTTCATCTCTTATTACAGCCCTTTAGTTTAAAATCTAGTTTGTCTGATATAAGTATGGCTACTTCAACTTTCATTTGACTTCCAGTAGCATGATAAATGGTTTTCCATCCCCTCACTTTCAATCTGAAGGTGTTCTCAGGTCTAAAATGAATCTCTTGTAGACAGCATATAGATGGATCTTGTGTTTTTATCCATTCTGATACCCTATGTCTTTTGATTGGGGCATTTAGTCCATTTACATTCAGAGTTATTATTGAAAGATAATGGATTTAGTGTCATTGTGTTATCTGTGGGTTTCATGCTTGTGATGATGTCTCTGGTCCTTTGTAGTCTTCATAGCATTCCGCTCACAGAGTCCCCATTAGGATCTCTTGCAGCGCTGCTCTAGTTGTCATGAGTTCCTTCAGTTTTTATTTGTCTGGGAAAGCTTTTATTTCTCCTTCTATTCTGAATGACAGCTTTGCTGGATAAAGGATTCTTGGCTGCATAGTTTTCCCATTTAGCACATTGAATATTTCCTCCCTCTGGACTGCCAAGTTTCAGTGTATCAGACTGTTACTACCCTTGTATGACTACCCATGTAGGTTAATTTCCATTAGTTCCTAGCTGCTTTCAGAATTCTCTTTATCTTTGTATTTTGCCAGTTTTACTTTGATACGCCGTGGAGAAGACCTATTCTTGTTGAATCTGAAGGGAGTTTTCGGTGCCTCCTGGATTTGGATGTCTCTTTTCTTTCCCAGATTAAGGAGGTTCTCAGCTATAAATTGTTCAAGTAAATCTTCTACCCCTTTCTCTCTTCTTCTTCTGGAACTCCTATGATATGGATATTATTACATTTCATTGAATCACTTCCATCTCGAATTCTTCCTTCATAGTCTAGTATTTTCTTGTCTCTCTTTTTCACACCTTCATCACTTTCCATAATTTTATATTCTATTTCATTTATTTTTCCCTCTACTTCCTCCATCCTTGATATCACTGTATCTAGTTTATTTTGCACCTCATTTACAGCATTTCTTAATTCATCATGAATATTTCTTAGTTCCTTGATCTCTGCAACAATAGATTCTCTGCTGTCTTCTATGCTTTTTTCAAGCCCAGCTATTAATCTTATGACTATTATTCTAAATTCTTGATCAGATATATTGTTTATATCTGTTTTGAGCAATTTTCTAGCTGTCATTTCTTCCAGGAATTGCTTTTCAGGAGAATTCTTCCATTCTGTCATTTTGGCTAGCTTTCTGTCCTTTATGTATTCTAATAGCTTGCTATGTGTCCTGCCCCTGTGAGCACTACTATATCAAAAAGGGGTCATACACTGCAGGGCCTGGACCTTTAGGAGCTGTTTTTGGAGTGTGTTACATGCTCTCTGTTATTCTGTCTCTGGTTTCTTTATCTCTCTACTCATAGTGGTGGTTTGGACCTTCCACCAGGTATGCTTTCATTTGTTCGTTGAAGTAACCCTGGAAAAAATTTTAAAAGGTATGGTGGTGGTGGAAGAAGCTTTATTCCATACAAAGAAAGATGGCAGTGTCAGGGAATAAGAAAAGAGAAAAAAAAAATGACCAGGCAGAGAATCAGAGAAACTATATGGCTTAATCCAGAAAGAGAGAGAAGAAAACAAAGAAGAAGGAGATACAGAAAAGGTGTAAAAAGAATAGATTAAAAATTCTGCTTAAACAGACCAACAACCAGACTAGAGAAGGGAAGAAATAAAAGGAAGAAAAATATGTATATAAAATAAGAATTGACTAAGAATCTAATCAGAAAATCTAAAACTGCTGGACCACTATCTGACGGTGCCTTGGAAGTGGTGGCTGCACTGGTCTGGAGGAGCAGTTGTCTGGATAGGTCAGTGTCAGTCTTGCTCCAGTAGATAGCAGTTAACCAGGCATGGAGGAGTATGATTTGGTGTAGGCAGATCCCGCCTACACCGTGGTCCCACTGTCACTGTAGAAGGGAAGGAAGATGTCCATCTTGATTCTCTTGCATGTGTATACAATGTATACACTTTCAATGATGTTATTACTCATTTTTTTCTTGTGTTCTGAGAAATACATATTGCTAATCACAAAAAGGAGAAAGCTAGCTTTTGGTTCCCCCTCTCATAATTTGTTCTTAGAGCACATTCATATCCACTCTGAGGAAATACTTATTTCCCAGCCAGTACCCGGATGTACTGGCCAAAACACCTTGTGCACACCTGAGAGGTAACTGTTCAACAGACACTGAAATGATAGGAGTCATTGCATCATACCCAAAAATGATTCTTGAAAGAAAATGGTCATTTTTCTCTTATAAATTAAAAAATATTATAAGAAAAGGTATCCTCAAAATGGGGAAGGGTACAGTAAAAAAGGATTTCTCCTCTACTGCCCTTAGACATGCACATTGGTGCAATGCTTTCTGGAAAGCAGTTTAGCCATGTTTATCCAAAGCTTCAAAAATGCTCATGACATTTGATCTAATCATCCCTCTAAGTAGTATTCTATAGAATAGATGGTTTGCTCATGTTGGTATATTTACATAGATATTTATCACAGAATTTTTAGAATTGAATTATTCTTTTCTGACATCTGGAATGTTTTGATTTCACAAAAAATTTTGAGTGTGTACCCCAACACATGTATATGTGTTCATTCATATGTTGTATACACTAATGTAATTCATGTATTATAAAGCATATACATGTTAAGAAATCAGATAAAGTGGAAATAATACTTTAAAATAAATGCAAATTTATTTTTATTAATATATGGAAAGCCATTTTGATTTTAATACAATTATTATTATATTTTAGTGAGAACTGAATATCAAATCCTATAGGATACTTTTTCTCTTAGAAAAGAGTTTTTTTAAGTTGTGGATTTATCAACTTTGCCATTTTTGGTTCTTCACATGTGCTTGAAAGATTACTGTGACCTTAAGTTTGAGGTCTATGTGCAAATTTAAAAATTTTTTTGTCTATTAAAAAATAATTTGTCTATTTTGAGGGGTTAGTTTAGTTAAAAATAAATAATGTAATCATAATAAATCTAGTTTACAGATATACAAAAGTATAATTCATGGTAAAACACCAGAAATCAACTAACCAGGAAGTTGACGAAATACCTCAACTCTGTGTGACTCTGAACTCCCATTTTCCTTAAGGACTGTGTCCACATTTTCTTTGTTTACTATCACTAGCTGAAATACATGCCAAGTATTGTCACACTGTCAATCCATATTAAATATAGGTATTAATCTATAGTTAATTTCTAATATTTCCTTCTGTATCCTGGGGGATTCTCTTCTATTTCTCCTAGTGAGAATGTCCCATTTTGGAGATAACTATCATACAGCTAAACTTCTGAAGTCAGACCATGTTCCATATCCTGAATCTCACATTGACTGAGTCACAGTTTCTTCATGTAAAGTGGAGATAACTTTGTCCTCCATGGGTTTATTGTAAGGATTAAATAAGATAATGTTTATGGGGTACTTAGCACATTTAGTTCTAGGTTTATGCTAGGTAATATTATTACTTCAATTTTTCTACTAGCATTATTTATTATTTTAATATTCAGGAAATTTCAAAAAGCAAAACCCTCAAAAGAAAACCACATATTGACTCTAAATTCCATACAAGTGAGGACTATAGCCTACGTTGCTTTTTTCTCTATCCCCACCTGCCTAGCTCAATGCCTGAACCACAGTTGTGTTTGTGAGACAGGTGCTTTAACCAACTAAGCAATAGAGCCACCTCTATAGCTGTATTTAAAATTTATTTGGTGGGTGACTAAATAAAGTGATGGTTAAAGATAGAAATGACTGGGGTGCCTGGATGGCTCTGTTGGTTAAGCGTCCAACTCTTGATTTCAACTCAGGTCATGGTATCACGGTGGTAAGATTGAGCCCTGAATCAGGCTCCCTGCTGAGTGATGGAATCTGTTTCAAATGCTCTCTCTCTCTCACTCTGCCCCTCCCTGCCTCTAAAAAAAAAAACTGAGGTGAGATAACTGCAGTCATAAAGAGTTCCTCCAATTTGTATACTGGCGATTATAGGAGACAGCATGGAGTGTGGTTATGAGTAAATGCCTAAAATGCTATTATTTAACTACAGTGATACTAAATTCTTTTGCACAATTCAGGACATATTGAAGTGGTTTGCCTTTGCCATATATATTCCTGGAGCATTCTCCCCTACCTAAAATTCCCAAACCATCCAGACATTTGTCCTAGGAGCCCATGATCTAAGAGTAGCTCAAGGATTTTGTTCTGAATATATAGCTGCATGAGGATGGGAAGTTCTAATTATTGATTTATTTTGAAATCAAAGCAGAATCCTAAATAAAATGTAAATTATACCTTGAAACATATTTATCCTTTTATATTTCCAAGCTGAGTCATATATCCAATCCCTGACTGTACAAGTGTTTTGTACATTAAAGTTCTATCCTTGACCACAATCCAACCTGTCAGATGTCATACAGATCCACCCTACTGATCAAAAGGAAATTTTCAGTGTGACTTCTTGCACAAAAAACTCAGGACTAGAAAAAATAACTTGGCCTGTATGTTCTGCTGCTCAGAGGCTATGAGTTTGTTTTGTTTTGTTTTGTTTTTCAATCTATGAAGCACTGAATATTTCATCAAATAATGATTTCTTTAAAAGTAAACCAAGCATATTTGATTCTGAGCTGGACATATTTGTATTTTTCCAAACTTGGGATTATGAGCCAGTCATCCATAACATAAAACACTCATTTGAGGACTCCGGCACAATTTTAGTTGAATTAAAAGCTGCAATTTTTAATTTGAAAATAGACAATTTAATGCAATTTATTTTAAATTAAATGTTACAGAGTTTGAAATAATTTCTGAAGGAATTATTGTAGCCAGTACTCAGTGGTATAAGAGTTTATATGGGTACAAGTCTTAGAAGCTCTTCTCCAGTCAGCAGAACTTTCCTTGAGACTCACTAGATTTCAGAGCGCTGCTATTGACCTGGGGTATATATCAGATGAGTACGGAAGAAAGGCTACATGAGGAAGTGACTTAGAGGCATCCTCAGGTAGAGGGAGGAGGTTCCCACTCTCTCTTGCCAAACTTCTGCCCTGCCAGTGTGCAGTACGGGTCCACAGCCTTCAGAAACCTCATGAAATTATGCAGTAATAGGACCACATTCGGGGCTCAGGGAGAGGGCAGAAGTTCAGACAGGTTTTCTTTTCTTCTTCTCCCTGCTTTTTTCCTGCTCCTGTGGTATATACCTGAGTGATAGTGCTCCTGGCTACTTGGGAGAACGTAGGGTTTTCCCTACTTTCCAAGAAGCTCCTTTTTTACATAATGTTCTCTAGTCATCATCAATTTTAAGATTGTGGCCTCTTTATAAATCCAATCTCTCAGCTAGTTTGGACAATTAAAGCAGGACAGGAATCAAACTTGCTTACTTAAATCAATTCATTATGATCTAGTTTGGTCTAGTGAAAGAAAGAAGCTTAAAGGGAGAATCAGAAGTAGGAGTCTTCTAGCTTTGTTACCCATTAGCTGTGACCTTGAACAAATCAACCTAACTTCTCTGTGACTCAGCTTCTTCATTTTCAAACAGGAGTAAAGAAACTTGCTATAATTCAGTTTGTGATAATCAAATGAGATTATGTATATGAAAATTCCTCCCAAAATTTTAAGGACAATAAAAAAGATAGGTTTAAAAATACTATCAATTTATGGGGCAGCTGAGTGGCTCACTTTGTTAATTAAGCATTGGAATCTTGATCTCAGGGTTGTGAGTTCAAATCCTGCTTTGGGCTACATGTTGGGCATGGAGCCTACTTAAAAATAAATTAACAAAATATAAAATAATAAAAATACTATCTGTTTATATAGAAATGACTTAAAAGGTTATAAAATAAAAATAAAATATTAAAATAATACAAACCAGACATTACTAAAAAATACTAGGCATTATTTTTATTGTTCTGTTAGATTTGATAGGGAAAGAAAACCTGTATAATAACAAGTCCTGTTTGTTATTCAGGCCCTCAGGAAAAAAACATACAAGATCCATTAACAGACATTGATTTGAGGTAAAGGCCTAAGAAAACTGTTGCGTTTTAAACAAATAAGTAAAAGGCCCAATCCTGATAATGAGGTTTCTTGCCTGATCTGAGTTGAGGTGATGTGAGTCTTGGGTTTTTATGGGCTTGAGGACAGCTCTGCCACTTACTGTGGTAGCTCACATGCCATGACCAGGTCATAGAAGCCTAGAAGAATCTGGTGCCTCCTCATGCCTACAGTACCATTAATACTTGCCACTCAAGCCCAATGCCTGGGATATCTGTGTCTTGAAATTATTGCTGTGCCAGCAGTGAGGCAACCTCCCCTTAACTGTGTTTGACCTCTAGAACCAAGTACTTTTCCATTTCTGACGACTTACGGGCTTTATACGAGCAGAGCGAGTCATGGCCTTTTTTCGAATAGAAAACCTGCAATATCGCCAGATTGGCTAGATACCCATTTACAGTAAAGAACTTTAACCGTATCCAAAATTGGGATTCAGACTTATATCTGCATGTCAGATAGCCTGAGGGTTTGCTCAGTATATAAGCCAGGTAGTGGGGAGGGGAAAGGTGCTGCTGAGAGAAAAATCACCAGGAACAGCAGGGGCCACGGGGATGTACTCCGACACTTCGTATTCTAGGTCCTCTGGGAAAGTCCAGGGGTTCCAGGAGGGCAGGACTGAGGGAACTGTGTCCAGGAGCGCCAGCTCCTGTTGCTAAGCGACCTCTTCATAGAGAGAGCCAGGAAGAGTCAGGTGCTTTCCTATAATGTGGAGAGGAAGGTAAGCAGTAGAGACCTGCAGGCAGATTGGGAGGAAATGCGTAACAGGGGCAGTAGAGAGGGGACCAGAGGCAGTGGAGGCTGAGCCCTGGCATCAACACCCCAAGGCCCAGAGCCAGAGAGGGAGCGGGCAGGAGCTGAAGCAAGAGACCACTGAGAGGAAGTCAGCAACTCTGATTATGCATTAGCTATCAGCCTTCCTTCTGGAAACTCAGAGGCTTATAAGGAATGAGAAGGGCTGAAGTCCTGCTAGTCTGGCAAGTGAGAGCACCTGCTTATTAGCCCTAGGTTCAGGCAGTTAGAGTGCCCTTTACCTGAAGCCCTCGTATTGGGTGGAGAGACATCCTGGCTGTGCAGGATCCTTACGGATAGTTCCGTTGCCCGTTTTCAATCTGGTTAAACAACAACTCCCCCCCACCCCCCACCCAGCACTAGCAGTTACTTAACCAGATTGACCTCCAGTTTTCATGTGGGGGTAGGTTTAGAATCTCAAAGGTGAGGTGCCCCTTATTCCTCATGGTCCCACGAAAATATCAAAGATGTATAAACAGCCTGTAGTAGCTTCTTTGGCTAGAGATCCTCTCCTTTCTTTCCCAGTGGGTCTAAAAATCACTAGAAGTGGAATTAAATTCTTCTTAATTATCAGGAAAAAGAATAGGAGAAGGAGAAGAGGAAGAAAAGGAGGAGTGGGAAAGGAGAAAGGGAAAAGCGGGAGGGGAGGAGAGAGGAAACAGAGGAGAAGGAGAAGAAGCTTACTTGTGTCTGATCCGTGCCTGTGGGTCTGTTTTGTCTGTGTAGATGCCCGCTCATAAAAAGTATCTGCTTTAGCTCTGCCTCTGCTATACTGACATGTTTGTAATTAAAAGTTCCCTTGCTATATTGCTAGGAAGACAAAAAACAAATTAAAAAATAAGTGCATTTTTATTTAAAAAATTTTTTTAATGTTTTATTTATTTTTGATACAGAGAGACAGAGCATGTGAGGGGGGGCAGAGAGAGAAGGAGATACAGAATGAGAAGCAGGCTCCAGGCTCTGAGCTGTTAGCACAGAGCCTGATGTGGGGCTCGAACCCAGGAACATGAGGTCTGACCTGAGCCGAAGTCGGAGGCTTAGCCGACTGAGCCAGCCAGGCACCCCAAATAAGTGCATTTTTAGACTTCTCCTACGTATTGCCAAATTGGCCACAAGTAAGTTTATGCAATTTTACATAGTCACCAAAAGTTAACAATGGGGGTCTCATTTTCCAGTGCTCCCTAAAAGCTTTGTCAGTTTATTAGCTAGAAAAAGGCCTCTATTTGTTGGTAGAATGTTCATTTTTTAAATTACAAAATTCAATATTTTCAACAAGATTTTAATAGAGGTGTTATATTCTGTTCTCTTTTTGATTAAAAAGCACTATGAAAATAATAAAGAAATGCTTTGCTAATACAACCTCACCCCTCATATACCCTATGGGCTAGGGTGTGGACTGTCAGATCAGTGAAGATTGTGCTGGATATGGTGACCAGACCTTTGGCATCCATTCCTCCTTCCAATGTGCTTTCCTATATAGCAGAGTCTGGAAAACATTTTCTACATTCTACTGTAGCTTTCATTCTGGATGTAAATTAACTTCTGCCTGTGGTTTGCACCTTTGGGACATGTGGAAAGCATAAATTAGGCAGAGGATATCTTGCTCTTTTCAAATGTTTTTCTGCTGGCAGTTGAAATCCTGGAGACTTTTGTTTTTCATACAGGAGCATTTCACTGTTCAGTCTCCAACTTTAAGAGTTAGGCAAGCGGGGGAGCCATGATGGCGGAGAGGAAGGGAGCTCTGTAAACTCTGTCCGCCCCATTTATTGAACCGAGAAGGATATTACTCTCATCTGCGAGAGCGGAAGGAGAAAATACGGACTCCAGAAAGAAGAGAACCTCAAGGATACCTGAGTGAGTGAGGGTGAATGGGGGAGATCTGAAAACAGGCCAGGCCGGGACCGGCAGGGGAGACAAGATCCTCAGCCCAACGTGGGGGAAGTGCGCGGAGCCCAAGAGACAAAGGGAAGAGACAGGGGAGCGCACTTGCCGGCGAGAAGCAGCCGGAGCACGGCTGCGCCAGGGGTGCGGACTTCCCGGTGAGAAGCGGTAGGGGCTGCAGCTGCTCCAGGGGCGAGCAATTAGAACTTGGTTTTGGGAACCGCATTTCCACAGCGCACCTCGCCCCCTGCACGGACTGCGCGAATCCCGGGTGCCCACAGGGAAAAAATAGGGCCCACACCTACGCGACCCCCGACAAGGAGTCGGTGGCGGGTGGAGGCCTGGGCATGCTCTAAGACTGTAAGAGCTCCCAGCTCATTTTCAGCAGCACACAGTGCCTTGAGCAACAGCTATCAGAAACCAAGAGAGACACAGCTTTGTTTTTTTTTTTTTGTTTCCTTTCCCCCATTGCAATCGCGATCCTGGCTGGGAGTGGGGACACCAATTGAGTCTGTGAAGGTGCTCACTTCACCTCCTGCTGCTCATTTCGCCTCAGGCAGGGGCGGAGCCTCTGAGAACAGCTTCCAAGACCTACCACATCAAACCACGCCCATCCACCAGGGGGAGCTGCTGCTGTTATTATTTTTTTTAATATAAAAAAATTTTTTTCTTCACTTGTTTCGTACTTATTTCTTTGACATTATTACCTCTTTTTCCTTTTTCCTTACTCAATTCTTTTAAATTTTACTCCTTATTTTCCTTTCTCCTTTCTCCCTTACTTTCTCACCTTCTTGCAACCCAGATATATTCTCCTGTATCTCATCCTTACCTCTCCCCTAAACTGGTCATACACTTTTAAACGGTCTGTTGTCCTTTGTTGTCTCCGACCCCCTTTTACATATTTTTTTTCTTTTCTTCTTTCTCTTTTCTTTTTATTTTCTCTTCTCCTCTTCTTTTCATCTCTTTCCCTCCCATTTTCTTTCTTTTCTTTCCCCCCTGTAATGTGTTTCTTTGTTTGATTTGTCTGTGTGTATGTGTGCTTCTGTTCCCTCTGTGTTTGTCAGTCTGTCTTCCTTCTTAGGACTACACCAAGAAACAAGCCAAAGTGTGCAAGAAGGCGAGTCCCAAATATTGCAGAGTAGGGAAGTAAAATACTCACAGGCACAACAAGAGAAATTGAGAGACATCATTAAGAGAATATTTCCTGAAAAGGCAGGCCCTGGACAGTCAATAAGCCTCCTTTAACAGAGAAATATTAATAGGTGCGCAGAGCACAACAAGCTTTCTAAGGTGAAAAGAGACAGAAAGCTAGCAAAAATAACAAAAC